>NW_007578226.1:198688-225335 GCF_000690725.1 Stegastes partitus
TCAGAATTAGAGCCAGATTTTCCCATTTCTGACGATTCTTAAACTACCAAACTACAGCATATCGTTCTGCCTAAAAACAACACCAGACCGAAGCTTAAATTTGTGATATGTCATTTAAATCTCATTTAAAATGACTTAATTCAGACATTTATAGGATGAACTGCTGGCTGTGTTTACACCGAGCAGATAGAAAACACGTAAGCAGTGAATTATGTCTAGTTTCCAGGATTAATAACACATCTGGGCACTTGGAGAAATGTTGTAGATGCTGATTCTAGGTTTTTCCATCCATCCATCATCTCTACACCGCTTAATCCTCACTAGGGTCTTAGGGGGCTGGAGTCCATTCCAGCTGACTGAGGGTGAAGGCAGGTTTGTTCAATGTTTGTCAATTTAATAATCAAAGAAATTTCACTTTTGTTTTTTCTATGATTTATGCTGCACAAAAGAAATGTGAGTTCCTCTACTTGTTCTCATGGTTGTGCTGCTTCAATACACGTGCAGGACTTTATCCTGCAGTGAAAAGTAAAAAGTGAGCAACAGCAGTTCAGAGTTCATCTCATATAATGCGAAGCACAAAGATAATGGGAGAGCTGCTCACACCTGGGAAACATCAGAAAAGACTCCAGAGCTCCGGAAACACATCAGAAACAAAGCATTGATTTTTTAAAAACATGACCTGCGAGCCTGAGTAGAATTACATAACAGCAGTGTGGGACTGAGGCGAGTGAGGAGGCTCATTAAAGACATGGATCTCAGGTGAGCCTGTCAGTGGAAGCACCTGGTAGTCGCTTAGTTTGGAGTGAAATCATGGCTCGAGTTCAACACAGGATCCAGCTGATAATCTGACTTTAGTTTGACAGAAGAAGAAATCTAGCTGTTGTGCAAGTTATTTAGCTAATGATGCGTTGAATTATGTTTAAATTGTGTGTTTTATTCAATCTAAAAGACCAAAAAACTCCTCAGATCCCAGCAGAAAACCGGTTATAAGGACATTTTACAGGAGAAATTCAGTGAAAGCAGGTTACTGTGGTCTCAAAAACACACTTTCTTGCCCCAGAATCGGCAAATTCTAAGTTCTGAGCCACATTTTTTTCAATTGGTGCCTCTGAGAATGAACAAGGAAACAAGTGTTGGTTCTAAGAGAGCTGAAAGGGTTCACGTTTTTGAATTAAACTTGCATTGCACGTATGTAAGAGCAAATTTCCCTCTAATCGGACACTATTCTAACAATTCTAACATGTTTGGGGATAAATTAGTGTTCGCCAAATGTAGAAAAACAGTTTTTATATTTCCCACGAGAAAGAAACTACAGAAAGCATGCTCTGATCCTTCAAAATAAAAGCTTTAAATCCACATTTTGTGGCGCTAAATCTTCACAAAGATGCAGTAAAATGATCATGTGTGTGTCGAGGAGCTTTTCCAGCTCTTCCATCTCTTCCTGCTTCTGAATTTTCTGAGGCTGTAAAACACCAAACGGCTTCCAGGTGACCCGGCGCAACATCTGGAGAAGAGCTTGTTGCTTTTTTCAGCATCTCCGTTTCCCTGGACTCGCAACAGAACCGAAAAAAAAGAGAGAAAGTTCGCCTCCGCAGCGGAGTAAAACACTGACCCCTGTGTGAGCGCACACACTGGCTCACTGAGAGGCAGGCTGCAGGGCAGCATTTCAACCCGTACAACGACATACATGAGAGGCGGGGTTGCCGCGGCAACGGCTAAGCACGCCATGGCAACGTGCATATTTTGAGCAGCACATTATCGGCGGGATCACGAGGAGCTTACCAATGCGATGACGGTGGCTCCGGCGCCGGCTAGCGCAACGATGTAGAGGTGGTAGGAAAGGTAGAACTGCGAAGGAGAGGAGAGGTTCGGTGAGGGATGGAAACCACGGAGAAGGATGATCAAATAAAAAGAAAATAAAAAGGTCTTCTCACCTCGCTGGTGTTACAGATTTCTCCCAGTGTGGCTCCACAGGCTTTACCCGGTGTGGCGTTGTAGGGAATGATACCTGCAGGATCAGAGAGACGAAACGTCACATCGTCTGAGACAAGAAGCTTTTTTCTCCCCAGAGCCCGTGTGATTGAAGGCATCATGAATTAGGCTCAGATAAAGATTAAAGGAAACACGGCTGCTGCTGGAAGAATATGGGTCATTATTCTGAACGCCTTTTCACTGCAGACTTGCTAGAACAGGCTTATTCTAAATCCAGCTGGGGTTTTTTTTTAAACACTTTTCCATCGAGTTGGAAACAAAACGTTTCCTCGATCGCTCGTCAACTGCTGACGATAATTTGTGGACTGCCAGTAATTGGGGTTAATATTTCATACGGCGCGCGAGTACAGCACCGCGGCCAACCAAGCATATGTGATCCTCATCCTGCTTTGTAAGCGGGCCAGCTGTCTTTCAAATGTGGGTCACATATCGTGCATTAGGCCATCAAACAGATCAGCAGATATGCAATCAGAGCAGAGTGTCGCTGCGCTGTAATGCTGGATTTTTTATTCTTCCAATCAGGCTCTCGATAATCTAAATGTACGTTCTGACCTCCTGCTGTACATAAAGCGACATTTAAAGCAGATGAACATGTGCAGCCTCCTGAATTATGAAAAACGTGCTATATTTAGCGGGTCCTGCAGGTGAAGCCCGGTCTGCGGGAACGGAGCTCTTTCATGTGCGGTTAAAAGCTTTCATCGGCGAGGCTAGCCGTTTGATCAGGGGAGCTTCTTTTAAAGTTTAAAGAAACGTAGCACGAGGTTTGATGCTCGAGTCAGAATCCAGCGGGGACGTGTAGCGGGAAGCTGTTTGTTAGCTTGTTTCTGTAGAAGGACGGATTTTGAAGGTGGTTTCTAAAACAGATCATTGTTTTTTGGTCTAGTTTGTGCAGTAATGTCACGTTTACATCAAATTCTAGATGTAAATATAGTATTTGCGAATGTTTTTTAAATGGATTTCGCAACGATTTATATGTATTTTATTTTCTGAAGGGTCTGTTTGTATTAATACTGATAATATTTTGTAAATTTTGTTCCCACATGTGTACATTTTCCTCCCGTTTCCCTCAGTCGGTGCACAGATTCTCACTTAATTGACCTGATGAGGGTAAATCACTACCTCCACATCACATGGAGGCATGTTAGCCTCGTCCAGCCCACATGCAGCAAATCCTGAATCAACACAAACGTCCCTCCAGGCGTGAAGCTGCCACCTGAGCTGTGTGTGTGTCTAAATGTGAGACAAGTTTGAAGGATGTTGAGCCACCAAAAGTAGAATTATTCCTTCATTTTTTTTATTGCCAAACTGTGTTTTAATGACCTAATTATCACGGCCCACCTGTCCTGCAAGTCCTGCTCCTGCACACCTGATCCAGTTCAAGTGTAATGAAAACCTGTCAGCCTGAATCAGAGCAGGTGCGCAGAACAAGAGCAGGAGTATAAAGGACCGGCCGGCCCGACGACTCGAGGATGAGCTGAGGATCAGTGTGAGGAGGCTGCTGGTCCTCACTGCAGTGGGTTATTTAGATAAAGCATTTACGGGTCTGAGGGAAGAATCCAGCTTGTTTTAAAAGCAGCTCTTGTTTATTTAGTTTTCTCGATGCTTTGTTGTGTTTGGGATGATTTTATTGCCAAACTGCTGGAAAAGACCCAACTTCCCTGTTTGTCCCTCACACTCAAACTGTTTCACAACAATCACATGAAGGGAAAACAAGGGTTTTAGAAGCAAAGCAACTAAATTCACATAGAAACTTTCCACAAAGATGCTCCTAGTTTATGATGGCAGATGTTGGGTTTTACTTTATAAACCTTTTTTTTTTTTTTTTTTTAACTACCTGTTGTTAGCTGGGAGGTGGCCATTGTTAGCTAACTTAGGCAACTCATAGCTAATGTTCAAAAAGAGCAATATGATCAGTAGCTTCTGATGGCTAATGTTAGCAACGTTTAGGCAAATATTACCTAGAGCTTATGGTGGACAATGTTAGCCAACTTTAGAGGAATACAACTAGTAGCTTCTAATGGGAAATGTTTGCTAACCTTAGAAGTACATGACTGCTAGCTTATGCTGGCTATTGTTAGCTAACTTTAGAGAAACATAAGAGGTAGCTTGTTATGGCTAATGTTAGCTGACATATGATCAGTAACTCATGCTGGCTAATGATAGCTAAGTTTGAATGAATATGACGAGTAGCATCTGGTGGCTAATGTTAGCTAACATTACAAAAGACATGAACAATGGCTTATGATGGCTAATAAAGCTAACTTTAGAGGACTACATCCAGTAGCTCATGGTGGCTAAAGTTAGCTAATGTTGGACAAATATGACAAGTAGCTTATGGCGGCGAATTTTGGCTAACTTTTGAAGAATACAACCAGTGGCTTATGGTGGCTAATATTAGCTAACTTTAGAAGAATATAACCGGAAGCTCATTTGGGCTTATATTAGCAAAGTTTAGACAAATACAACCAGTAGCTTTTGTTGGCTAATGAAGCTAATGTTAGAGGAACATAACCAGTAGCTTATGGTTGCTAATGATTGCTAAGTTTAGAGGAATATAAGCAAAAGCTCGTGGTGGCTAATGTCAGCTAACTTTAGTCAAACACAATCGGTAGCTTATGTGTGCTAATGTTAGCTAAGTTTAGATAAATATGAGCAGCAGCTAATAATGGCTAAAGTTAGCCATTTTGTATCCGCTCTCAGATGTACGTCGCTTTGGATAAAAGCGTCTGCTAAATGAAATTGTAGAATTTTAGCTAAGTTTAGCCAAAGCTTATGATATCTAATGTTATTAAACTTGTGCTGAATATGAATAGTAGCTTATAATAGCTAAAAATAGCCAATGTTGCTAATTCTCCTAAAAATGTTTCAATGTTGCACAAGCAAAAGTAAATTACAACACTGACTGACTGCAGCCATCATCACACACTAATGCAACATAAATTAAAGTGGAGCTACTGACCGTACTGCCTGACATCCACACAGATGGAGTCAGGAGAGGTGATGTTAGCATCAGGAGACCTCATGGCAGCACAGGTGGTCCACATGTTAAAGAACAGGAACACGGGGATCGCCGTGAAGCCGAAGATGGCGAGGAAGGCCAGAAAGAGGATGTAGGTCAGGAACATGAACTGGAGAGAAGAGGGGGCGTGAAAAGCAAAGAGAGACTGAGAGTTTGCCATTGTTCTAAAAAAAATAGGTTAATAATATTCCTTAAAGACCTCGACACACATATCAGTGTCCGTGTTTACGCTAAGGTTAGCGGACATCTGCAGTCATTAGCGTAATCGGGCTAGAAAGGACAAACTGTGTCAGAGTTACCCCGAGGACTCAAGTAGGAGTGTTTGTGTGTGTGTGTGTGTGGATTTGTGTACATGTGTCTTTCAAACATGCATGTGTCCATAAACGTGTAGAGGTGTGTGATTGTCAAGATGACCCTCGTCCAGGCGTAACGAATGACTAGTTTGTCTTTCACTAAACACTATTTTGAGAAAGACCGTTATAACAGGCACATTAAAGTAATTAAATCTCATTGAGAGGCTTTAATTTGAAGTGGAACTGGGTCAGTGGGAGGGAAGATTTGCAGCAGCTGCTCGTGTGTGCTGACGTACGAAGGCGGTGATGCAGCGTCCACAGACGGTGGTCTTGAAGTCGCTCTGCAGCTCCTTCTTGATGGCGCTGGTGGTGTAGAAGCCCTCGGCGAGCAGGATGATGGCGTAGACAAAGAAGAAGGAAGCAATGCCATAGATGATGTACTGAAAGATCTGGATCCTAAACATACAGAAAACAAAAGGAACATGTGTCACCAGGATTAAAATGATTTTGAAGCTGCACAACACTGCACCTGCAAAAACAGACAGAAGCTAATGTTAGCTAACTCTAGATATTTGTGAACATTAGCTTATGCTGGCTTTATTTACATTTTTCTTTACATTTTGTTAAAACCAGTAACCTGTGATAGCTAGTGTTAGCTAAATTTAAGCAAATGTTAGCTTTCAGTGGCTAATTTTAAATGTCTTCAAACAAATATGACAAGTACCTTATGGGGGCTAATGATAGCTAACTTACGAGGAATATCACGCTTAGATCATGGTTGCTAATGTTAGCTAACTTTAGACAAATATTACTAATACCTTATGGAGGCTAATCTTAGCTAAGTTTAGGCAATACTACCAGTCACTTATAGCAGCTAATATTAGCTAACTTTAGAGGAACATGACCAGTTGCTCAAGGTGGCTAATGTTAGCTTACTTTATACACATATTAGCAGTAGCTATTGAGGGCAAAGGTAAGCTGCCTTCAGGTGGCTAATATTAGCTAACTACAGACAGATATGACCAGTGTCACATGGTGCTTAATATTAACTAAGTTTAGACACAATAGCTAATGTATCATTAGCTATATATCGATATGAACAGCAGCATATTGTGGCTAATGTTAGCCAACTTCAGAGCAACATGACAAGTAGCTTGTAGTGGGTAATGTTAGCTAACTTCAGAGGAACATGACAAGTTGCTTATAGTGGCTAATGTTATCTAACTTCAGAGGACTATGACAAGTTGCTTATAGTGGCTAACGTTGGCTAACTTCAGAGGAGTATGACAAGTCACTTATAGTGGCTAATGTTAGCTGGCTTCAGAGGAACATGACAAGTCGCTTATAGTGGCTAATGTTGGCTAACTTCAGAGGAATATGAAAAGTAGCTTACGGTGGCTAATGCTAGCTAAGTTTAGACCAAAATGGCCAGTAGCTTATGGTGGCTTTAGTTATTTTCAATTTTTACCTTTTTCTTTATTAATCACTTACATATTTTGAAAACAAAATATAAACAGTGTTATATAGCTATTATTATTAAAAATTTTCACAGACATAATTAGTAGCCCGAGGACACAGACTCCATTACTCCATGTACAGTACATGTTAATATAATATATATTAAAGTGCAATGTTTCAGTTTTTACTCCCATAATAGCCATTTGTGGCCATCATGGCTGCTTTTTAACAGAAATCATGTGACAATTTATGATTAAATAGCTTTAAAAATTATATTTGGTTGATTTTTTTTCAAGTGAACAGTAGCTTTAACCGTGTGACAGGATCCATCTCGAAAATCGTATCTTATCTTTGAGAGAAAAAAACATTTTAAAAGCCTTGTTCTTTTACCTTTTACTCTTACCTACACTCTTTCTGTACATGTGCACTATCTTAGCCAAGAGACATTTACTAGTTTTCTGGTGCTCTGAATCACGGCAGATCATGTGGGAGGCTCTCCTCTACAGATTTAATAACTGCAGGGCTCGTACCACTATATTCTGGAGACGCTAGTGTTTTAATAGAAAGCACAGCAGTAAATGTAACATGGCGCCACGACTCCACAATGATTCATATTTTCCAAACGTCTGCACACGATGATACTACAGCATCGTGGTGCTTTTTTCCGAAAACCTGATCGACGGAGCGTGCCGGCACACTGAGGACTTACACCAAGGCCAGGGTGGCGTGGTCGCTGGTGACCCTGGAGAAGTGGTTCTCCAGCATGGTCAGGGTCCCGGTCAGCGCCACGTGGCCACATCCGCAGAACAAAGCCACGCCTGAGAAGCAGAGGATGGTGGCCACCAGCGAGGCGTAGGGCACCCCGCCCAGACACTTGATGCAGCACTCGAAGCATCCTGCAGGGGGAGACAAAGAGGTGGGATGAGTCCACTTACACAAGAAAGCTCAAAGCAAAGAAAGCTGAGAGGAGGATGCACGGACAAACAATTTAGGTCAGATTCCGATGCACACAAATGGCAAAAAGGGCCCCGGTTGCACAAAGCAGACTGCTGCAGTGTCACATCTTATAGAAGTGACTCGCTGCTGATGACACTCGCTGCAACACTCGGCGGCCTTTTTGTCCACTGCTGTTTGATTTTTCTTTTTTCTACCCGTGCAGAAACCTGTGTGGATGTTTTGTACTGTTGGGGCTGAATCCAGAGAGGAACACCTCTCCCTGTCAGGCATGTCGAGCAGCTAATCATAGCATCGTTCACAGTGAGAGCGTGTTCACTTTGAGCTCAGCTGGGAGTGCTGAATATTACATGTAAGCCGTGCTACATGCTCTCATCCTACACGCTAGGAAAAAAAAACCCAGCTCCTGCTCGTCTCTTTCTTTAGACATTCATTTAAATAAATCAACACGCTCGTTAACAGTCAACACTGAAGATATCAGGTGGAAGCAGGAATAAGCCTGATGTTGGTGAGGAGACGACAAAAGATTAAATCTTTCTCCATCTCTCATTTTTCAAATCCCCCCAAAATGCTGATGAATAATTAAAAATCATCCCTCGCGCTCGTTGGGTTTCTACGCGGTGGCGATGATAAATTAGTAAATTTGTTTCCCATTAGCGCCGAAGCTTTCCCGCCTGAGTTATGGGATGCACAGGTCCTGCCTGCTGCTCCACAGCGGAGAGGATGAAGAGGAATGAAAAAAAAACAACACATTGTATTGAGCACAAGAGTTGAATCTTATATAACGCCCGTTAAAAATAACTCCTCCAGCAAAGCAGGAAGTTACTCCGGGAAGAGAGAGAAAAAAAAAAAAGACAAAATGAACTGTCTTGTGTGTGCCACTTTGCTGTTTCCATGACAACCTGCTCCAATTGGCAGCTCGGGGGAAGCGTCGTTACTTCGCGTTCATTAGTTTGTTAAATCCAAACGCGACTGTTTGTGAAATCGATCACATCACAGATCGCGGCAAGACGTGGAGGTGATCTGTTTTGACAGCCTCGGCTACCGGAGCGACGCGTTCTGATAAATACTCTGGATGACAGTGGATGGTGTGAGGACGCAGATTCACTCCAACACGCACACAAGCAGAAGCAAAGACCCTCCGACAGCTTCTATCGACGTCAACGAAGCCTGACAGGTGATGTGCTGCCGCGTAAAGCAATTAAACCAAACAGGGAGGAGGATGCAACGAGGAAATGCTCAAATCTTCATCAAAACACAATAAAACTGTTTGTTTCTCCCACTGCAGCGCTCAGGCCAGGTGGTGGCCAGTGGAAAGCTGTTATTGATGAGTTTAAAAGAATAAATGGATCTCCCTGAGGGGAAGAAGGACTCATCAATAACGCCACTGCTGCCTAAATGTGCTGATTTTCATGTTTTAGTTCCAGTTCTGGGCTCCACTGGTGATCACTGGGATGTCACTTCAGCAGATCCTGAATATTTAAAAGCTTTCCGACTGAAATTAATTAACAGTTTGAGTTCCTGAAAAGCGGCGGGATCGGCTTCCACGACCTGAATACTTCACATTAATAAGATCTGGTGCTTTAGAGCTGATTTATTGGGACTTTGTTCCAGATTGAAAACAGGACGACATAAATGATCCACTGACTTTTTATATCGGCACCACATTTCACACAAACTTTCCGAGTTCCCCAACAAAACCACTTTGATGATCCACTGAGTGTTTCTCTAACAAAGCAGATTTTAATTCCTCCAGTGTTTGGATTTATGACCAAATACCTGCCAAACTACTTCCATCAGCCTCAGATGTGCTCATAAGCAAAATGTTAACACACCAAACCTTTAACATTTATACCTGCTACACATCAAACGGCTCTTGTCTTCTAGCACATTGAGCTAAAACTATACGTACAGCCTCATGGGGAAGCTCTCCTGGCTGTAGATTTTTTGTTTGTTGATGTGTTTATTTAAAAGAATCCCCATCAGCCAAGTCTTCCTGGGGTCCAGATAACAAAATATCAAGCATTACAGTCTCAGGTAATAACAGACCAAAGGCTATGTGCATCAGTGGAAGGTCGTCTGCAGGAAACGAGACATAGGAAACGAAACTCTATGCAAAAAAGTGCAGTATTGTGAGAATTTGGTTCACCTGCTGTTGCACAGTTTCGAGCTTAATTTGCACAAACAGTCGCCAGATTTGAGATTTAACCTTTAACCCTCATCACAGCCAGAAACAGAGAGAATCGTGTGATTTTCAACTTTCTGACGGTCCTATAACGACTCAAAAACGAACCACATATGAGCTCAAAATAGGGAGATGTCGTCAAAGGTACTTTATTCTACACACGTCATTTAAAAACTCTTGTAGGAACCAGATTCTGTAAAAAACTGGAAATGATGAGCGACTACATGCGAGAAAATGTAGAGACTTCTCTGTAGATCGGAGACAAGCATGAAAACTAATAAAAATCTAAGTAATAAAATATCTCAAGTATGTAGAAGTATCCTGTGGACACGGAGAAAAATGTACGGCATGTTGATTCCAGGCTTTTTTCCCTCATTTCTTTTGTAAAATAAGTAACTGAACTTTTGTTTTTTCTTTATTTTTTTATTCCTTTTGGCATCATAACTGCATCAAACTGCTGAGAGGACATTCAGGTTCTCTCTACTTCTAGTCATGGTTGTTCTGTTTCCATAAAAGTGCACAACTTTATTGAAAAAAAAAGATCCCACAGTGAGTAAAAATGCCACATGAGGAGGTAAAAACTCCCACAAACTGCTCTGAGCTAACAGATCATTTACGTAAGCTTAGAAAATATCTTATCTACATGCTGTCTAATTATCAAGACATTAAAAAAAAAAGTTTTCTGTGAATCTTTTCCAAGTTTGTTTTAATTAAAAGCGTTCACTCCGGTCACTGCGTCTCTTCTAAAAGTTCCACATCTGAGAGAATTTCCCAAAAAACAACAAAACCATAAATCTAAGACGCTCCCCTCCGAAGTCTGTTGATGAAGACCGCGCGTTGCGTAACGCAGCCCAGGCTGGTTGCGTAATAGATCCAAATCCTATTAATGTTAATGAAGGAAGCGGGGCTGATGGAGGAGCGCAGCCGATAAGGCAGGATGGCTCAAAAATCCTGAGCCCAGAAGCAGGCCAGGCCTCCCGGGGCCTGCGATGGACTCGCCGGTCGATACAATGGCTGTTTAAAAGCTGCGCTGACACTCCATCCTGCCAGAGAAGGTCGGCCTCTACAGGTAATTTACTGTCTCCCGGTCTTATTTTACTCCGAGACGGGAATAAAACCCGTCTGGCTGATGGGATAATCCGGCTTTTTTAAATGCAAATAAAGAATTTCGGGTAATATCTTCATCTCTTTTTGGACACTTTGATTTAAAACAACTTCCACGACTGCGAGTTAAAGCTCTTTTTACAGCTGCTGTCTTCTCTGTGGCTTCCCGCGGCTTCACGGATGAATTCACAGGTTTCCTTTAAACGCCGAACAGGCCCCGCTATCCGGTCCGCCCGTGGCTACGACTGTTAGTCAGTTTTAAAGTGCGCTAATGGGAAACAGACAGGCCGGAGTGGTCAGCTGCAGCCGGCCCTAATGGAAATCAATGGGGCTATTCATTAGAGCAGAATTTAGGGGACGCACCGAGGCCGGCCCGTCGCTCCCGCTTCATACCTCGCTGCATCACCGCCACCTCCGCCTCGGCCTCGACCCCGCCGGTCCTTCCTCTCTGCTCCTGCTTTGAAATACGAGCTCATGCCCACGCTGTACTTACAGTGAGCCAGCTGGAGTTAATCGCCGAGACAATATGTTACGATGCTGCATCATACATCATCTCAGCGGTCTCGGGCCGAGGACGATGCATCGGTTTGCGGGGAGGGTGTCTGCGAAGGCGGCTAGCCAGCGCGAAAGAACAAAAGATTTGGGATTTTTGTGTTAATTTTGTCAAGCGACGGAACAACAAATCATTTGACAGACAAGAGCTGCAATTAGGGATTAACATCTCCTGCTGCTAAGGCTCGTTCAAAGGAGCTGCTGCAGGACAAAACGAGGAGATGTTTAAATCTCAATTCGTGGCAGTCAGCTGAAAGAACGGTAAAAGAAAAGAAAAGCAAGAAAATGAGCAGATCAGGTGAGGAGTCTGAGAGAAAAGGTGAATGAAGAGGAAGCTGAGCGGAAAGCCAGCAGAGGAACAGAGGGAAGAGTAAGAAAGAGAGGCGAAGGTGAAGAAAGAAGCCGAGCGAGGGAGAGAGAAGAAAAGAAAAGAGTAAGTGAAAAGCAGTTCTTGGCCCCAGGGCCGGCAAATGGCAGTTGCCATAGCAACGTGTTACCCACGACCCAGTTCAGCGGCAGCGTAGTCCTTCAGCGCCGCCGCTTTACTCCTCTCGCACATACACGTCGATGCGGAGTGATGTAACCGCCATCAAAAGCAGGAGATCGGAGCTAAGCGGCGACATCGGGATGGAAGCAGAGACAACAAACGAGCAACAGGATGCCGACGAGAAGAACGGACGGATGGAGGCGAGAAAGTATCTCCATCCATATTCCTGCGCTCAGGTTTTGGGAATTGGGTCAAACAGAAATCGTATGACTTGACTTGAGAGAGAAACATGTGCAGGGGAGACGGTCTCCTCCAGACACATGAGAACATACGACACTGATGCCACGAAGCATAAAAAAAGAAGCTTCAATTTATTTCATGATGTTTTACAAAAAATAAAAATTCCTTGAATCAACGTGTTTCAATTCAATGTGTCCACAAGTCTTATCGATGCTAGAATATATTTCTTTTTGCCTCTACATGCTATAGACAGTCACTAGTTCTCTGCTCTGTATAAACACAGCCTGCAGTTCAACCCAGTTCAGCTAAAAAGTCCTTGAATTTTTGTCATGTGACTGTTGGTTGCAGACGAACCACTCATGGCTTCATGGTTGTACCAAGGAGTGCAGAATTTTTTGATTTTTACAGAATCTATTTCCTGCAAACAACTGATTTTTGGGGTAATTTTTAAAATTAAGATAGGCAAAGAAAAGACATGTAAATGTATAATTTCCCAGACTGCACAGTGCATCACAGATGAGTAGATCAGGATCTGCTGAAAAACATTAGATCTTAATGTAATTTTGGCCTTTTTTTCTTTGTTTTTGAAACTTGCAGACAGATTTTAGTATTCAGAGAGTTAAACTTTATTTGGCTTCTTGGGGTCAGAGGATAGAAGCTGCACACAAACACCAAAATAATGTTATAGGCTAAACTGTTGGCA
The DNA here is from genome assembly GCF_000690725.1 of Stegastes partitus. Classification (NCBI taxonomy): domain Eukaryota; kingdom Metazoa; phylum Chordata; class Actinopteri; family Pomacentridae; genus Stegastes; species Stegastes partitus. The sequence continues at coordinate 211,676 of NW_007578226.1, forward strand.
GTCAGTTGCTCACTTGAACATGTAGCAGACACAAAACAACACTATTGTGCATTTAGAGTCATATGTCGCACACCTTTACATTTAAAAAGTTGGAATTCCCTGCTTTTAGTTCCGTTTTTGGTCTCCTCCACCTCACCGGCTAGCAGCTAATTGCATCATTTGGGCTGAATTGAACATCAGATTTGACGAATATCTGCCTGTTGCTGCTCAAAAGGGTAAATCTGTGGCCTGGAAAACCAAAACAAAGAGCTGAAAGACACAAAAATGCCCAAAACATTCATTGTTACATAAGATATTAGAGACAGCAGCTTTAAATTGAGCCTCTGGTAACTATTAATTGTAATATTTGCGCTTGTTTCTTCATCCTTATTCCTGATTCTGCAGTGAATAAAAAACCCTTCATTTGTTTTCCCCATTTTTCAAAATCAAACTCAAACCTTCTCATTGGACAAGAGAGCATTTCAGGCTCTTTGACTGGATAAATGAGGCCTGGCACCCAGTCGATGTGGATGGAGACAGATTCTGTCACCGACGGCTGACATCTTTTGTGATCACGCCGGGCCTCCTGTCAATCACCTGACACCCACGACACCAAACGAAGAGCGTTCGCCACCAAATAATCCCTCAGACGTACAAACTCCGCTGTCACGTTGTCACCGGGTTTCGATTTGTCGCGTTTCAAAGCCGACGTCTCGGCAGACGCGGCGAAACAACGGAGGTGAACGCAAAACTGGATAATTAAAATCGCTGTACGGTGATTCGGCGGCAGCACCTGTCATCGCTCGATAATATCGCTGGAACTTATGAGCTATATTTCTGCGGCTGCATCGATTTCCTCCCTGGCAGGCCCATAAAGCTGCTTTAAATATAAACTGAGAGCCCAGCAGAGAGAGAGAGCGAGAGAGAGAGATTACATCGACTGTCCTGATAGTTAATGATTCGCCATAAACTGTACAACCCAGTGGCACAGCGTGATTATCGCCAACTGTTAGTACGCACAGTGCATCTGCCAGGAATAACAGCGTTAATAAAGCTTTGTGAATATTTCAGCGGCCGATCTGGTCCGTGCCTGCGGCTGTGTTCAAATTTAGAAGTGCTGTATTCATTATGGGGCAATTTCCTCACAGTGCATTGTGGGTAGATTCCCACAAGAGCCGAGGAGGACCTCAGAGAGAGAGGAAAGGTGTGGGAAAGCGAAGGAAAACGCGATGGGAGGAGGAGGAGGGGGGATGGATGGATGCTGCGTCTCCAGATGAAAAAGAAGCCCCATCTGTTTGATGGCAGCCACAACAACACGCAAACTCGTAACTTCAGCTTGGGAGAGTTCCGTCCTTCCACTTGAGTAAAAGCATAAAACGCTCCTCCGAGCTTTTACGAGAACCGCTTGAAAAAAACAAAAAACAAAGCAAACGAGAACATCAAAACCGCATCGTCATGAAGCTGAAGACGGAGCTGCGTTTCATTAGAGGTTCGTTCTCGTTTGTTGCAGCTTCGCTTCTCGTCTTTGTTGTTCTGACACCAAAGCGGTTTCTAGAATCTGGGCTCCGGCGCCACAAACAAGAAGGAAACGAGAGCGGTCGGATAATCGGCTGTAAACGAGCCGACGATTCACTCAGATTATCGAATCTGGCGATAATGTCTCATCGCACAAAGTTGTGAACCAGGAAATCTGGCTGCAACCATCACGGTCTGACAGTGATGTTCTCAGTTAATGTGTTCATCGACTTGTTTATAAGATGTGGGAGAAAAATGCAAAGCAGATGTCGCACCTTGAAGACAGAGAACACTGTAAAAAATGAATGTTTTATTCCATATATACTATATTCTATACTCTGTAGTGGTAAAGTGAATAATGTCCACATCAGAAATCTGTACTTTTACAATTATTTACTGTAAAAATGAGAAACAAACAAAAAAACTGAAAAGAAATTGGGGAAACAAGATTATTATTTTACAGATTTTTGCCATTAAAAAAAAAAAAAAAAAAAAAGTATATTAAGGATGGAAAAATGACAAATATTTGTTAAATTACAGATTAGATTTAGTAAAATCATACAAAAAGAAGTCTTATTTCTATGAAGTATTTTTTTTTAAGCCATAATGTCCACATCAAAAATCTATATTTTTACAAATATTAATTTTTATACAATGTGTGGCGGCACAATTACAGTTTGTCTGTATTTAAATCCACAAAAAACCACAAATTTACAGATATTTGTGGTTATTTTATTACAGTTTTTAATGCTACAGTAATTCACCATTTCTTAATGTATTCTTTTTTTAATTGTTTTTTAAAAATTTTATTTATTTTTACAGTGTAACTTTTACACATTTACAGAAAGTTGCTGCTATTTCAAGAAAAGAAAAAATTATGTACATGGAGGATTAAAACTGTATCCAGCCCCAGTATGTGTTTGGTTATATAAAAATAATTGTAAAATTAGTTTAATCTAGCAAAAATCTAATTATTTTACACATATTTCTCGCACCCTTGCTGTCCGATTTATGCTTTTTTTTTGGAGTCGGACAGGATTTTATTTTCTTACAGCAGCTGTAGTCTTGAGTCAGTGTCTGCTGTCGGTCATGTGCATTTTGGCAGAGTTCAATAACCAACAACTGAAGCTACACCTACAAAATAAGACTTTACAATCTGCTGGACTGACCAAAACAATGTCAGCCACTGAAACGGAATAAATATCAGACAGATATGAAGAGTAGATATAACCTGATTAACTTATTCATCTCACAAGCATCTCAGGACAAACATTTTCAGCATTTGTTGAGAAGTCACAGTCAGCCGTGTGCTCGGTAAGCGAGCAAACATCACCGTTCCCAACCACAATCCCATTTTTTCCCTTTTTTTCCCACGGTATATAACTGACCCTAATCTTCTGTTTGTGAGAAACCCTTGGCCGGTTACGCAGCATTATGAAGGCCACAAGGTCAGCATCTGGCCAGGCGTAACCGAGCTTGATGGACCAGCACGGCTCCCAAATCCCCTCCGCACCGATCGATACTCTCATCCCGCTGATCTGCAGGACGCTGGTTTGCTCTCTTTCTGCAGCCAATCTGAGCGAATACCCGCCAGCTGGGAGGACGACTCCAGTCCCGAGAGACACCAAACGCTCGTGTGCACGTTTAACGTCCGAAAGAATGACATTGAAGTGATTACACAGATGAGAGAGGAGGGACAGCGGTGCACTGAAACCTGCTGAAAGTACAAAGAGCAAGCAAAGTTGAGGAACCTTGATTTGTCTTCCGCCACACAACATGATGCAAGAAGGCTGTTTTCCTTCAGGGCTATTTGGTCTAATGAGGGGCGTTTAATTAGCAGCAGGTAATTGAAAAGCTTTAGGCTGCAGTGAGATGTAAAGCCTGATGCTCCTCTCTGTTTATCTCCACCTGTCCTGAGCTGCCGTCTGCAGAGTCCACGCTCCGACTCCGGCTCTTGTTCCACCCAAATGTAAAATGGCCCCTCTGGCCAGCGGTGCCGTGCCGTCGAGCTGAATGGCTCAGCGGTTACACAACCAACTTGGCTAATGTCACTTTCCCTGAGATGTCAAAGAAGTTGGTGGCCCTCCCCTTCGCCCTGCTGTGATTATGGAGATCCACTTTCCAGCAGCCTCAGGGACTCGCCCAGCGTTGAGTGTGCGTCGCCGGCACAAGGGCCCGACTGAGCACGAGCGCTCAGATATGAGTCTCATTTACTGCAACACGTACTGCACGTAGCTGCTCAGCAGATGTAAAAACGCACGATTACAATAATGCATTTCTTTTTTGCTGAATGTACGTAAAAAAACAGACCCGACTCCGGCCTGAAGCTGCAGACCCACAGTGACCTCCGCATTATTCAGGCGAGTCACTTATCGATGTCATCCACGGCTAATGATGACAAGTGCTAATCGGCATCAGGCGCTTTATGGGCTGTGGATGAGAGCAGCAGATTGGGCATCAGTGGGTGATGGAGGAAGGCCAGAGGAGGTTGGCATCACTCAGGAACAAGGCCTGCTGCGCCAACCTGCCACTTGCTGCTATTCATATACCCACCGCAGACTGGGGTTCAAACATAGCTGCGGTGTCGGAGGGCGATGCATTCAAATCGCTGTTTTGTGGCAGCGTTTGTTTCCAAACTCTAGAAATCTGTTGCGCCTTTCTGCACAGTTATGTTCATGACTAATTCATCGTTGGATATTTTTCCTGGGCCCTCATTATTTTGTCGTTCTTTTAAAACGTCCCAAAGCTCTTCTGTCGCCTTGTTTGTCCAAAATTCAGTAGTTCATATTATGATGACATAAAACTGAGAAAGCAACAAAACCTCACATCTCAGAAGCTGGAAACAAAAGCACATTTGTTTGATAAGTGAAGTTATATGCAACGTTTGAAAGAAAAAATCACAAATTCATCCTGTTATAGATTCAAAGTGAGAAGTACTAAAATGCTTCAATGCTTAATTCGATATATTCACACAGTTCTTTACTGCTTTACTGGCTTATTGTTGCTATTGTTAGAAAACTTTAGATATGGCAGCTAATATGAGCTAATTACATCATACAACAACGACAAAAAAAGACTTTGTTTGGCAAATATTAACTAATGTTGGCAAACTTTAGATATGGTGGCTAATATTGGCTAATAGCAAACTTTAGAAATGGTTCCCAATCATAATAAACTTAACATATTAAATTAGTTAATGTTAGCTATCTTTAGATATGGTGGCTAACATTAGCTAATAGAAAACTTTTTATATAGCTGCCAACACTAGCAAACTTTAGATATGATGGGTAATGTTAGAAAACGTTGCATAATGAGGTTAATGGGAGCAAATTTTAATAATGGTGACTCATGGTTGCAACCCTTAGATATGGTGGCTAATGTTAGCCAACTTTATGCATGGTGGTAAATCTTACCTAATGTAAGCAAAGTTTTGAAATATAAACTTTAAATGTTGTGGGTAACACTAGCTAATGTTAGCAAACTTTACTAATAGTGGTTGATGTTGTCTAACCCTAGCACAATAGGGTAGCGAGTATTAGCTAATGTTACAAAGCTTGAGAAAACATGATGAATTTCAGCAAACTTTACGGTGGTTAATGTTCATGCTTGTACGGTTTAGTTTTGGTGGGTAACGTTAGCTATTGTTAGCATGGTGGTTAATGTGAGCTGTTTAGATATTAACAAGTTGTTTAGCTGGCATTACTTAGCCAGTTTATTGACATTGTGCTATGACGAAACACTATTTTAGCATTAATACTGTTAGTATTAGTATAATTAGAATGAGTGTAACAGTATTTCATGCTCTCTCGGTTCAGCTAGCAAAGCTAACACTGATTAAAAACGACAAATAAATCAACAAAACTGTTGCAGATTAATCGTTTGTGGACCAACTGTTTAAGTTCTACTTCTGTTATATGAAGTTCAAAGCGTATTATTTTTCTTTTATGTATATTTATTCTTATGATGGCTCAGATTATTTCAACTTCATCATTTTATACAGGCTCAGACTTCATTGCAATATAATAGACAGTTTCCTTTTTAGGTAGGAAACAGAAATGCTTTTTTAAAGAAAGGACTTTCCCCCAATTCTGCAAGATTTCATGCGGACAATAAATAGAAGAGACGCTTTGATACTAAATTCTGCTTGTTTTGTGCATGCATGCAGATAATAAAGCGCATTTAAATATAAATATGGCCACAATGTGGGGACTGAGAGGGCTGAATACGAGCACCGTGGTGAACCACACAGTCTCGCCCACATGTGCGCGCGCAAAAATAGAGCTTTTATTTTTTTTCCCCCTCAGTGCAAGCAAAGCACTGACACAGACATTCCCCTCAACCACTCCTGGTCATTGACACGTAAACAAATACAAGCGCACACACCGACACTAGCGCGCACACACACACACACACACACACACACACACACATATCCAGATGGAGGCTGACAGCATGCTTTGGGCAAATGGCTTCAAATGAGGAACACATGAGCCTCTCTCTGTGTGACGGCTTTCACATGCTCCCACAACCCTCACACACCTCCAGGGCGAGAGGGGAGGATCGGCGAAGGGTGTGTGCACGAGTGTGTGTGTGGAAACAGAGATAAGTAGGAGAATCAGGACAAGACAGAAGAAGAAGAGGAGGAGGAGGAGGAGATGGTGGCAATTTATCAATATCAACCAAATTATACTTGCAAATATATTTAGCTGTTTGTACGGGACTGCTAATAAAACCTCAACAGCCAGAAAACAACACGATTATTCTGTTAAGTTGTGCTCAGAACAAATTGATGTGGGTTTAATCAGGTGAGGGTTGCAGATGTTGTTCAATCCGGCGTCTGAGCTTTTATTTTTTTTCTGCCATGAGGAGATAAAACCTTAAGTAAAGGGTGGATATTGGAAGAAAGTCAAGCAGGAGACTGACTCCAATCGCTGCAAGTCTACGCTTTAGAGTGGATTTCTGTGGGAATAAATAAAGAATGCAAGTGTGTGGTGAATATTGAACTACTTTCTTCCTCGTATTCACTGATTTACACCAAAGTCCATTCAAATCTTGACTAATTTAACATCAGTCTGACTGCAGGCGTTTTCACACTGATGATAAAAAGCCACTTATCAACATTAGTCTTCCCAAACTTTGTCTATTTTATAAATTTAAACGTCACTGCCGATGTTTAAATGCTGCATCGATGCAGTATTTCTTCTGGTAATGAAAAACAACAACAGACTTAAAATGAGGAATTGAACGAATGTGAAGCTGATTGATGAGCAGCGAGGTCAGGAGAGCAGCGAAGGGATCCCGTCCAATGAACGCCGTCTAAATGTCAGCACCAGCAGGGAGAGCAGTCCAGCTCCTCTCCGGTCGCCTCGACCCACTGATGGTCATCAAACAGGCGCTGGCCTTTAGATTCAAGGCCTGGGCCCGGACTCAGCTGGACGGAGCTGCTGAAGCGTTTTTTTTTTCTCAGATGACTGAAAAAATATCCTACATGTATGTGGCCTGGATCAGGAAACCAAAGCGGTTCCTTCTTTTGTAATCTTGTTGCCCAAATGTCAGAAAATGGCCTTCACACGGACCCAAGGGGACAACAGTGTACCCCACACATCTGGGAATAGTTAAGGGTTTCAGCTTCAAAAAACAATTGTTATATATATTTATTATTATTAGAGGCACTACAATTTGTGAACTCGTTATTTAATCTTCTGATTTGTGCACATGGACATGAAATAACATGAAATGAAGTCGTAGAGTGGCTCCAAACAGAGACAGTTTCTTGTCAGGAGGCAACAAAAACTGGGATATTACTCATTACCATTAGCACTAGACATAACCTTTGACTTGCTCACTAGCTAAATGTAATCAAACCTTCTGATCTGAAGTGTCCACAGCCCTTCTCAAGTCACTGTTGGTCATTTACAGTCATCTCCTTATGTCCTTGAAAGTGGCGCATTATGATTTAACCCTGTAAACCCCCCAGAAAAACCACCAGCAGGATTTGAAAGGCATTTTATCTTTTAAAAATCTCAAAAATGAAATCATTTATCAGAAGAAAAATTGTTGGATTCTCAACTTCATCCTCTGTGATGTGTCGTTCCATCAGAAAACTTCATCAAATCTCAGCTTAAAATGCTGATATTTCATCAAAATCACTTCAAGTGCTTGAATTAAAACAAAGCAATCGTGGGTTTTCGGATGGACTGCAGGCGGTGTTCAAACAGAGCAGAGAGATCACAAGTATGGGGACTAATTGAAACTGCAAGTTTAAAAAAAATGTCTAAAATGTGTTGGTAACACCTGTGGGTGTTCATTGATTCCATTTTTTAATTCGATTTTTGTAAATTAAATCATCAAAGAAATTCCATTTCTACGAATGATTGATGGCTTTATTACTGTCTTTTGCACAAAAAACAAGTTTCCTCTGCTTCTATCCATGGCTGTGCTGTCTCCATGGAGCACCAAGGCTTTATGTTGCAGTGAAGAATAAACCTACAGGAAGTAAAAATGTGACAGAAATGTCCAGAAACTGCAAAGTCCTCCCCCAGTGTTCCCATACACAGCCTGCAGTTCAGCCCAAGTCAGCCAAAAATTCAACAAATTTGTCGTTTTTTACAGAATCTGGTTTATATAAATGGTTTGTTGTTGGCAGATTTTACATGAGGCAAGTAGAAAAAAGGGGATTTTGCTGAAATATCACTATTTTAGGCTTAGATTTGGGTAAATGTTGTGATACATGACAGCTAAGCAGTTCAAGGACTGGTGGAAAGTTGAATTCTTTGTTTTTAGCTTTGACAAATGGAGTCATTTGGTGATTTTTTACAATAAAAGATAACATATTTGTCAAACCAACTGGTGGGTTTTGGGGGTTCAGCTCAGTTCTGTCATGTAGGAAACAAACTATAAGTCTGTTTTTAGATGTAGTGACCAATAGAAACCATCCAGCTTGGGAACTGATATGCCTTGTTTGTTGGTTAATACGAAGCTCGCTGTTTCCCCTTGTTTACAGCCTTTGTGCTAAGCTAGGCTAACAGGTTCCTGCCTATAGCTGCATATCCAGCACACAGACATGATAACGGATTCAGTCTTCTCTGCAAATAAGCGTATTTCCCAAAATAAACTCTCCTCCTCAGTCAGCTCCATCTTGTATTAACTGTCTCCCTCAGAATCTTTAAATCCCTCTGTGCTCAGGTCAAACATATATTACCGGTGGAGAAAAAAAAACTTGAAAGTGTGATTAAGAGGAGCTCTCTGTGCAGCAGCTCTGCCCGTCCATGCAGAAAATTCTACAAAAAAAAAAACCCTGCACCCCTCCAGACGGTGATGTAATCTCTTACGGTTCTGATCTGAACATCATAACCAAGGACGGCGAGCCAGAGCGGCGTTACGTAACAGCGCACACACACACACACATTCAGGGAAGGTGTGTGTGAACAGGCCAATCATTTAGCACAAAGAGGAGGCCGGATGTCGAAGCTGAGGAGCTCTCAAGGCCGCTCCGGAGCGCTCGAAGCTGCATTAAAGGTAAAAAAACCACCAACGTCACAGGAGACGCCGGGTTCTCTAATCAAACGACATCAGATGTGATTGTACCTCAGAGAGCGCCGCCGATGTCTCGTTATCCGACTCCCGAGCACCTCGACGCGCACGCAGATTAGAGATTATAGGAAGCAATCAAGCAAAAAAGATCAATCCAAACCCAGCAACGGCAACTGGATTATGAAGCCTGTGTTCTTTTTCCAGTTTGTGATTACTCTCAGCTCAGTGTCATGCAGGGAGACACAGTGGAGGTGCAATCAAGAACATGGACTCTGTTTACTGTAATTAGTGGCGCTAATGGAGGAACATGTAGAATCAGACTCTTTCTTTATATGTCAGATATTTATCAAACTAGGCTGCTTGTTTCCATCCTGTATGCTAAGCTAGGACCAAGTTCTGATCCAGCTTCATATCAAACAGACGAAAACTATTTCTTTCAGGTAGAATGAACAGTTCAATACAAGATCTGTGGCTGATACTACATATATAATCTACTGTTTCTGCTTTGTGGACTGATATTTGCTCGTTTTTATACTTTACAACATCACATAAAGCCATTATAATCAACTAGCTTGCATTTTTTTCAAGAACTTGTGCAAAAAAGGATATTTTAAAGTAAAAAAATGCAGTTTTAAGATGAAAAACGACCCATTTTTGCGTCTTTTTACTCAATTTTCTATAACTTGCGACGCTAAAGCTGATGCCTCACCTCGCCCTTATTGGTCCAGCTTTACATCTCTGAACTCTAGGCAGTTTCTGAGCTTTTAATTTGCTCCTGTAGCTTAACTTTAGACTCAAATTTAAAGTCCTGCACCTCTGTGGAAACAGAACAACCATGACTAGAAGGAGATAAAACTCAAACATGTCTTCTGTGCAGTAGGACACAGTCATAATGTCATAAACCATTAAAAAAAAAAAGACAAAACAGCAGAAAAATCTGTGAATTTTTGTCACCTGACTGTTGGTCACAGCTGAGCCACTTGTAGCTTCCTGGTTTTGTCAAAGAGCGGGAAATTTTTAGTTTTTAACAGAATCCGATTAGAGCAAATTTATTGATTGTTTTGGTTATTTTTGCAATTTTTTAAATAAAAAATGTGGGAAAAAATATAGAATTTTGAGGAAATATCACAATGTGAAGCTGAGATTTGGTTAATTTTCCCAAATGGAACAACAAGCTGCACGTCTGGCTCTGATAAATGGTGTCATATTGGAGATTTCTTCAGAATAAAAATAAGAATTAAGTGTAATTATTATCTAACTGATAACATCAACACAACTGAACATAAATAATCCAGAGGAGGGACGAAGTAACTTAAATGCAAACCTGACTTGGATCAGTTTATTTTTTCTCCGATGTGATCAAATATATTGGACTTGCTTCTAAAACTGAACCTGGACCTAAAAGAATCAGTATGTTGCAGAACAGAGGTCAACCGGGCCAACGCTGGTTCTGATTATTCGTAATCAATGAACCAACATTTGGAGGCAATGAAAAACTGGTTTTCTTCTACAAGACAAAAGTTAAATGAAATGTCTGTGCTTGTATATGTTGTACATTTAATAAAGACAAACTTTTCAACATTTATCCTTCAATGCTGATTGGCTATCAAATCTGACGTGCAGCCAATCAGATCGTGCTGTGGGCGGGGCATTGCTCAAGACCATAAAACCAACAGATGTTTTTGGGAATCAGCCATGAAAATAACATCATCAACATTAAGAAAAAAAAGTATATTAAACAGATAATCAGCTCCTACTGCAGAATATACAAACTGTTTTTATTCAAAGTTGCGTTCAGCCGCCACATCATCGAGCGTTTCCTCCAAACTTTCTGCTTCCTGAATCAGCAGCGCTGGCACACGCCGACACAATCTCCTTACATGACAGCTCTCGCCTTCTTGCCCCCCACTGTAAATCTTCAGCTTCTTAACGGATGCTACAAGCTTATGGTCACATTCCAGATGTCAAAGACGCACACAAATGATTACACCGACAAACAGGCCGGCCTCCAATCCACTCTATTTTTGGGCCGCTGGTGTAGGTGGACTCGGTTGCGCAACATCACACCTGGAAGCACAACAGTCCGGGCTGCGCAGAGGCTGGACCGCACAGAATTAAGGAATTCAGAGGGTTAATTGCTGACTATAAATATGCTCAACTGTCCTCAGGGGCCTTCAAACAAGCTCGCCCACTCTGTCAATTGAAGCAGCCTGGTGAAGGCTCTCATTGGACACTGGTCTGTGCGTAGCAGCATGCCTCGGGAGAGGATGATGTAATGTCTTTTAAAACATCACTGCTGAGGGACACCCCACTCTTCTGCACCTTACGTCATAGACAGACTGTGACCCAGCAATATCACTGGGGCAGAGTCCAAGCGCTGCTGCTGGTGCTAAAATCACACTAAGGAATATAATATAGAGAGCTCAGATGCAACAAAATAAATCTAGAATTCACATTTGCAGCTGAAATTGATCGCACTTTGTAACACCGAAGGTAGAAACAGTAAAATTACCAGATATTTTGTAACATCAAGGGTAAAAATGTTCCCGTTTTAAGGGCAGATATCCGTTTTAGGGAGCGTAAAATTCAAATATTGCTTATATATGCACATATAGAATGTTGGAATTATATTAAAAAGACACCGCTTGACTCTGCACCGCCTCTGCTCTGCTACATGTGCTGCAGACAGAGTATTGGAAAGAATGGAGTCTAAGCTGCTCTACTGGAAAAACTATGTGATGACATACTTCCAAATTATCCCAAGCATCTTTTTTTAGTGTTACTTTTTGTAAAAGTAAGTTTTGAGTTTCGGTGACAGCGATATGTGCACGATATGCCAAAATTGGCCAATCTCATTGACCAACTGATACACCAGACGAGGTCTAGTAAACATTAAATAAGATTATGTGTTGGACAAACTAGTTAGCAGCTTATGATGAAAACACCCCTTGACTCCACACCATTGTCTGCTCTGCTACATGTGCTGCAGACAGCACATAGAGTATTGCAAAGAATGGAGTCTAAACTGCTCCACTGGAAAAACTATGTGATGGCACACTTCTAAATTTTTCCAATCATATTCTTTTTTTATTACTTTCTGTAAGTGTCAGTTTGAATACTGGCAATGCTGATGTGTATGTGATAAGCTAATATCACATCAACCAACCGATACACCGGTCTGGGTCTAGTAAACATAATATAAGATTGTGTATTTGACAAACTAGTTACCAGCTTACCATGAAAACACCACTCGACTCCGCACCATTGTCTGCTCTGCTACATGTGCTGCAGATTGTGCTGGGAGCTGCTCTGCAGGAAACAGCGTGATGACACCTTTTCTGAACTGCCCCAGTCATATTTTTTTTGTATTACTTTCTATTAAAGAAAGTTTTACTATCAGCACATGTCAGACAACGTACCAATATATCAGCCGATATTATTGACGAGCTGGGTTCAGTGAACAGAAGATATACTTTATTATTCCTATAGAGAAATTTGCTCTTAGCAGTCATGCAAATTTACTATCGACAGCAGAATAAGTTCATAAAATCCACAACTAGGCACAGAATAAGCCATATATATGTACAACCAGGTATGAAAACACAACTATGTAATATAGATAAATATAAATAAGATTACAACTTGCGTAAATGAATATTTGGTTTCAAAATAGCCTCATTAATGCCATCTGGTAACACTGAAGCTCTATTTGCATCCAAAATAGTCACATTTCACTAGATGTTGTGCAAACATCACCTCAAAAATGCATCTTTTCACACAGATTTTAACACATCCACACACTCAAAGAGGAAATAAATCCAAAATCCTAAAAGATGCTGTGAGGTGAGTGTTTAAAGCCCTCCAGGCTCCTACACTCTGACTCCATATCAGCCAGCAGAGCAAAGAGGCATCATGCAAAATGAGCCACAACACCACCTCTGACTAATGCAAATAAAAGAAAAAAAAAAAAGGTGTGTGACCCACCCCCAAGGCATCAGCGCTTGTCTTGATGGACACATGCAGGCCAAATCATGATTTACACATCTGTGCAGTTCAGTAAACAAGGAGGCCACAACAGTCTGCCTGTTGTCAGAGCAACACTGCTGCCCCCCCAAAAAAACTGAAGGATGTGATTTTACTACCAAACCACAACGAAAACAAATCAGTCACATCCACTCTGCATGGGCGTCGAGTCCTCCGACGCACAAAGACACGCCTACACAACACAGACTGAGCCTGAGCAACAGTTTGGGGGTGATTTGTGTGGGGAAAATGTGCACATTTATTCATTTCATGCATGCACACTTTATATTTAAGGGTGATTATTGGAAGGGGGAAAAAAATGCATCGTTGGCTGTGTGCACCCTGACGGTGCGTCTGCGCCAAGCGCTCCTTCCCAGCCTGCAGCTAATGGAGCTGATCGCGGCGCTGATACAAGACAAAAGTCTGTCGCTGCGTTACAAGCCAGCGTCGACTGATCAGACAGCAAAGCTCGGAGGGGGGAAATAATCGAAGCGGGAGGATCCACCTGGCGAAAAAGGCGAACAATGCCGCCGCGCACGGAGACGCAGCGCGCAGCCGCTTCATCAGCCAAATAAGCTCATGATGGTGCAGCAATGCAAAAAAAAAAAAA
>NW_007578226.1:226165-234578 GCF_000690725.1 Stegastes partitus
TGCAAACTCATGGCTAACCATGCATGCATGACTACACGCGCGCACACGCACACGCTCGCCGCCCCCTCTCCATCTGGTGAGCTGAGAGAGGGAGGGAGGGGAGGGAGGGGAGGGAGGAGGGAGGTGTGGAGGCTGTAGGAGAGAGTAACTGGTGGAAGATAGAACTGGTTTCAAGCTTTCTGATGCATCAAGTTTTAATGTAAGAATGACAAGAACCTTATCAAACACTGTAAAACATGAACGTTTTAAAAATTTTTATTTCTTAAAAAAAAGTGTTATTTGGCAGATGTTCCCTGTTTTGGTAAATTAGACAATAGCTAGTAAATCTCAGTTTTTAAATTAAAAAAAAAAAAAGTAAAAAGATTTAATGGTTAATTTGAAAAAAAAAACAGGCCAAAATTATCTGTATTTGTATAAATAGTGGCATACTTCCCTTTGTACTGTGTTTAAATAGTTTATACTGTATTTAAATCATTAAAACTATAAATATTTCAAAGATATTTATATTTGTAGTTACCTGAAAAAGCAAAAATATAAATATAAACATTGTTTTTTAAAACATTTGACCATAAAATAATTTTTAGCATATTCAAATCATTTTAAGATATTTAAGATATTAAGATTTTTCCTGTCTAACTAGAAAAATCCTTAAAAAAAGTTTTCAGTTACTAGTTAATGTAAAAAAAACCAAATCTGTATTTTGTTTTACTAATGGTGGCTTTCTTAATTTAATTTTTAAAATTTTAATTATGTTTACATTTCACGTTTCTGTGTGTTTAAATCTGAAGAGAAAAAAAACCCAAACATTAACGCATCACTTTTCAAGATCCCATATTATACATGATTTATTTAGTTGTTTAGTTTTTTTCCCCAATTAATTTATTATTATTAGTTTTACAGTGTGAGACTTCCATCCAACATCCAGTCAGTCATCACTCTGGACAAATGTGGTTGTGTTGAATGTAAATTTCAGTCTGTTTTTACAGTATCCTGATGTTAACACCCCCCAAAAAAGCATCAGATTTGAGGGTTTTTTTTTAACAATATTTTTGAAAAACAGTACATTACTGTTAAAAATCTGCAGTATTTTTTTTTTTACAGTATTTTACATGATGTGTGTGTGTGTGTGTTGCATAATTATTATGATTTTGCATATAATTAAATTCATGTCAAATTTGATTTCCCTTCTTTCCTTTTGCACAAAAAAAGGTTCGGTTTAATTGATTTGCGCTCTGATTGGGTCACCTCGGACCAATCAGAGTGCTCCAGCTGCTAAACAGCCATGTGTGATGCATTAGTGATGGGGGCCCTCTTTGTTTGCCTCTGGGTTCGCCTCTTCATTGGCTGATTGCAGAATCCAATGAGAGACCCGGCAAGGTGAGTCCTGGTGCTCCAGAGAGGGTGTGGCGTGTTTGTTCAGAGGAGGAGGGAGTCTGTTTTCAGTTTCCATCATTCACCCCATTTTCTAATAATAAGCACATCCTCAAACAATGGGACACCATCTGTCCTGAATCCTCTTAGATGAGGTTTTAATTCGCGCCCACGTGGCCGTGTTTCAGACAAAGCTCGGCCCACAACAACCGTCGAGGAAATCCCCCCGACCCGCCCCACGCTGCAGACAGAGGTGACCCCTGATGTTTCCATCCAACAAAACATCACAGCAGCCAACATGACATATATGACATTTAGTGGCTCCATTTACCCCGAGGGGCTGAAATTAACACCCACTCTGCACCATATGCTGCTGAAGCTCCCATCACACTGACTTTCTGACATGTGAATAGCACCCAGGGCCACGAGGAAACCTGAGCCACTGTCTGAAAATACAGTTTACAAAGAGTTATTGTTTCTTGTACTTGAGCAGAACGTGAGCTTAAGCTGCCGCCACATGAAAGCATGAATTCATCACTAACATTTAAACTGCAGCCAATAACTTCTTTTGTCTGGTTCATCAAATGTAAAGACTTTATTTCAGCTTAAATTAGCGTTTTCACTCGTGAGTCCTGCACAGAAAACGACTCCACGAGCCGATCAGGGCTGCAAATGACAATTATTTTCATGGTCGATTAACCTGCTGATTATTCGGATTAATCACGTCATGATTCCAATTTTTCACAGCCAGGAGAGACGTCGTTTTTAGTCTGACTGATAGATATTCAATTTACCTTTTAGTATGTTATAATAAAAAACTAAAAATCCACAAATTTGAGAAGTTTAAACCACAAACGTTTGACAAAAACGAGCAGAAATCGATTCAAAAAGAAGCATTATGAGCCAGAAACAGTGAAATAATTCACTTTACTCACATCGAGCTGCAGCCATAAAGATTATTATAAATTCACAGGATGTGTGCTATATATTGACGATTCTCTCTGGTTGCATAAGTCCTCATTTGCTGATATTGTGATGAATATAATGGACGCACTAAATATAGGAACAGAAAAACACATCGGTGCTCAGAAACCAAAAGGATGTGAAGCTTTTTTAAAAATCAGTCGCTTACATAATGTCATGTTTAGAACCACTGCTTTAAAATGTAGGTTATCAAACGTCTACGTTAATCTAATCACAGCAGCTAACACAATGAGGATGAAGAAAAAACGACACCATTTCGTTTCTCTGGTTAATTTAATCTTCAGGAATAAATCGTCCTCCTTTGTTTGCAAAGCAGAGCGACACAAACTCTAAACTGTCAGTCATCAGGCTTGAAGGGTGAGTTTCAAGTCCCATTTTTTTTCTGTCAGAACCCCCATAATCCCTCGCTGGGTCACACAGATTAAGGACTTGTCCAGAAGATGAGATACAGTGCTCGCTGGCACTCTTTACCATCACCCTGTCACACAACACAACACAACACAACACACACACACACAATGTGCAGAGATTTGAATCTAACCTCCAACATCAGGAGACGTCCGGAAGTCGGAAATATCAGAATTCCGACCAACAAAATGTTTTACAAAGTTTATCTGACGTTATTAATGTACAGTCCTCTGATTGTGCCAGAAAAATCAGACGTGAAAAGAAATCCAAGCAGACGTCAGACTGTTTGGTGAACAAATTAGATCTACCTGCAGCATCGTGTACCACATTCTGCACTTTTACATTCACAACGGTGGATCAAAAAGTTTTAGTGCAACAGGACCCAACATTAATGTCACCACTTTGCGATTCCTCCATAAAGCTCAAACCTGAGCGGAGAAGAAAGCATCACGTGTTCACAGCCTTCATATGGAGGATGATCACAGGTGATGGGTCTGCGGCTACCATCAGGAGAAGCAACAGCCCAACAGTAGAAGAGCCCGCTTGTTGTTTACTTCAACATTTTCGATACGGTTGTGCTCCATGAAAACAGTCCCACAGGGTTCGACTGTCAACATTTGGACTTCTGAGGAGTTTCAGGGGAAAATCTGGCACGAAAAACAAACCTGATTGGTTGCACGATAGCATGCGAGCACTGGTCATAGTGATTCTACACAGGTGTTTTTGGCCACAACGACACAATCATCACCCTCCTTCTGCATTACTTGCAAGATTTCTTCCTCTTCCCAAAAATTAAACTCAAGTTAAAGGATTCAGGGTTCATCATGGACTACATGTTAACATATCAGGACTTCCAGGGAGCATTACAAGTGCTGCAGGAGCCCTGGGAGCTGGGTACTTCAGCACAGTCCTGTAACTTTTTGATCAACTCTCATCCACACCCAAATCTATTCCTCATTGCTTTCAGACAGAACAAGTTCTTGAACCAACATCATTTAAAGCTCTCACCATCTGAGCCGGTTGGTAACACGCTAACACGCTCACAAAAGTTAATCACGTCATCATAATCTCTTTTGTTTCCTGTGTTAGCATGCTTGTGCTAAAGCACCGCTGAGGCTGATGCTTGTTATGAAGTGTACAAGCATTCCAATCTATCCACTCACAGTGCAAGTAAAACCACAGAATAAAAGCCAGGAGATCACCAGAGTCAGCGGGATACATCCCCTGGGTACAATGAATATCTGCGCCAAATTAAATCGCAATCCACTCAAAAATAGAGATTCTCGTGCGGAGCAAAGGGGCGGACCGAGCGCCGCCGCCGTCCCCAGAGCCGCGCTGCATTGTTTCAATGTGCGGATGGAGAGATTTGTGGGAAATAAAATGATTTAGCTCTGCAAAGCTCCTCATATAGAAGGCATGTGTGCTGTGTATGTGTTTGGGGGTGGCAGTCAGGTTTGTGGATTCATATGTAATCCCCTTCAGCTATATGAGTGTGTGGAGCGTATTATCCAGAAATGAGTAACAACAGAGCGAGGCTGAGACGACACAAAGGACGCCAAGCATGAACGTCCTTGGCCTGCAGTTTGAACCTTAAACAGCACACAAGCCCGTAAATGTCAGTAAATGTTTTAAATACAAACTTTGTCGCACGATGACTTTCACATTTCACCGAATCAAGAATCATCTGGGTCACATTGAACCAGTCGCGGGGCTTCAGCGAACTTTCTTATCTGCCTCCACAACTCTTGGAGTCCATTAAAGGGGAAACCGTGAGCGCCTGTCGAACGCTTGTCTCTCCTCATTACAGCGAAACAGACGAGAAAGTGGAGCCCAAACGAGGTCGTCTCCCTGTAATGAGGACGTTGCAGCTCCTTCATGGCAGCAGATGTGCAGCGAAGAGAAAGAAGAAGAAGAAGAAAAGGAGGACGCGGCAGCACCTCGGTGAAGATCGTCGGCTTCAAAGTGATTTCAAACTCCAACAAGTTGCGACTCTCGAGGTGGTCACATCCTCAGCATCACAGCAGTCTGATCTCACAGTGATACCCACTCTGCTGTTGCCATGGAGACATGGTGAAACACTGCCGGTAGGCAGCAGTGATTCAGATCTTTTAGCGATGCTATCAGTTCCTCGAAAACTTCTCACGTGGCCTTGAAACAGCGAGAATGTACGAAGAACCACAAACCTAATTAATAAGATAGCACTAAGACAGAGAGGGGTCTTATCAATGCAGCATCAGTAAAATGATTTCTATTCTCACGACCGGCTCAGCTGAAGGCTGTAGCTGTGCAGCGAGTGTGTTTCTGTGCTGCTGCCTGAAAACGTCAGAGGAGTTTAAGTGGGTGTAAATAAGTGAGTGAATATTCCCGTGTGAATGGAAGCAAACACCAACAAGATGCTTCGTGCCTTCTGAGGTAAAACCTGGAGGTGCAGCAGTCAGAACATGAAAGTCTTTGATGGTTCTGACTGAAATAGACTGAAATAGACTGAATTCAGCTACTACTGGATGGATTACGAGGAAATCTTTAACAGACATCCATTAGAGCATGAATCCTATTGACTGTGGTGATCCCTTGATCCCCTCCCGCATTCATGCCCCCCTAAAACTACAAGAGTGGTGCAACAACAACAACTACATGTCTGTCCACAGCAGAGTGTCATCAAGGCGTCATCTGCAAGAGTCAACGTTACATATATGTGCAGCTCAACACTGGTAGAGTATTCCAAGTGGACTTCCCAACCCAAAATTTGTGTCCATGCAGATTTCACTACAAAGCCAATATACGGAAATATGTAGATGCCATATATCCAACGTCTTCCAAGTGGACGTACATGGGTTAGACCAGTAGTATAATAACAAGAACTATGTGTCTGCAGTAAAATCAAAGCTTTAGGCGTCCACTAGGGTTGGCTTTACATCATTTTATTATCGCCCCAAGTTCATGAAAATCCACATGGACCTCTCCAACCATGTCCTTCCCAAAATTGGTGGCAACAACGCGACAAAGACAATAAAGCAACAAATTGGTTGACGCAACCTATTGTACATGTACGCAACAACGGCTTCCAAGTGGTAGAAAAGTACTAAAATAACACCAACATCGTCTGTGGTGTGGTGTTCTACTGTCTGGATCCACAAGAGTCCACAAGGGCCAGCATTTGGTGCTCCGCAAGAGTCCGTGTGCAGGCCAGAATTCATGTCCACACAATTGCAACCGAGTCTTCCAAGCCGAGTGGTGGACTGGAAAAGCAGTTTCATGACAATAACTACATGTCCGTGGGCGTCCATAGCTGTCCACGTACGTCCACACCACAGCATAATGAATGAATTAGATTAATGTCAGCAAACCTCTGACTTCTGATTTAGCGCCATCGCCAGGCTAAGTATTTTATGTGTCCAATGCATTCTACGCAAACAGGCGACATGATCAATATTACACCTGTTTAGCATTAGCATGTTAGCATACAGTTTAGAGTGATGCTGCACCTGAGTTCAGCCCACAGAGCTGCTGGCATGGCTCAACAATATTCTTTGTCTTCTCTACTATAAATTGATGCAAAAAGGCACAAATTGGTGCATAAAAATTCACCAAAATGGTGGAATGTAAGCATTCGATGCTCAAAATTTCCTAGTAGAGGACGTTCCAACCCTGGTTCATGTGTCCATCTCCTGATATTCAAACAAAATTTCTCAGATATTACATTTGATTTTGATTTATTGACCTTAAATTATCGCTAATCTAGTCGTCCAATCAATGAGCAAAGACGCATCACTTCTCCAGAAGGCTTACAGGAGGGCTGTGCGGCATCAAAGACACTAAACGCAGGTTATTGTGTCTTTAAGTCTGCTCCTTTGTCTCCCGTCTGATGCTCAGCCTCTCTGCAGGCATCACATTGACCTTTTAACTGTCTTCCTGACACGCTGCTCCAGACCGTTGTGCATCCCCCTTTGTCGAGCGCCGACGCCGACTATCAAGCTCGGCGCTCTGATCCCAGAGGTTGACCTCACCGTGACCTACAAGCTCTGTTGTCCTGTGCCTTGGGAAATCAGCGCAGCGCCGCTCAGAGCAATTTGTGTCTGTCTCTGCGGTCTAATACGAGCTTCTAGGTTGTACAGGACGAGATGATACGGCTTCAGTAAGTTATTTTCAGCTCTCTCTGCCTCACCGTGTGGTTACAGTTGAACACTTCTCGAGCGCTCCGTGTGAGCAGGGCACACATCAACAACATTTCACAGAAGCTTAAGAAACAATGGGTTTAAAATGTTTGTTGGCTTAAATGGAAACTGCAGATGTTTGTCAGATGGAACTAAAAGAAACTGAGAAATATGTACTAAAAATGACCCTTCTTCTCCAATGAATATCTTTCATTTTCTTGATGTGTTGCCAAAAATATGCAGTTTCTATGATATGCTGTCATTTTGACTCCCACACAGTGACATGGTGATTAAAAAAAAGGTTAAAAATTGTAATATTCCAGCAGCTTGGGTGCCAAAAAAATACTATAAAATAACAGAAATTACCCATTTCATTAAATACAGTATTTTGTCATAATTAAAACAGAATTTTTAGCCTTAATTTTGTATGAGATTGTGCATTTTTCTTGACTTTTTAATCATTTTATATGTATAAAAACCACAAAATTCGCTATTTTATACTAAATATTGGTGGAAACACATTCAGCAATTTTGTTGTGAAAACTTCTGTTTTATAAATTATAAAAAATATCTCAATTCAACATATACATGCTAAAAAAATCATTAAAATCCAAATTTAAATTCTTAAATAGTCGAATGAATGTTTCATTAACTTTGCTTGTTTTCTATATTTCATTGGTGTCGCTATCACACTGGTGAAATTCTGAAAAGTATTTTTAAGTTAAAAAATCTTTAAAAATTCAAATTTATGGTTATTCAAAGTTTGTAAATATAAGTTTGCGGTGTATTTTTTGCTTTTTGGGGGGAGAAATGCAAATGTAGGTAAAAAATTCAGAAAAAAATCTGTTAATTTTTTTTTTTTTTTACAGTGTGAAATATGTTTCTAATGCAGTCAAGTGGCTGTTTTGCACATTTCACTTCTTCATAAATGAGACGTTTCCTCCTGGATGCAACAGTTCAGGCATCTGTTTGATCTCGTCTCCTGTGTCTGTGTGTTTGGATGCTGGGCGAGTGTTTTATCAGTGACGCCGAAAACAGACCAACACTTAAACGAGCACAAACATGCAAAGACGCCCTTAGACACACTCGCACACACACAAACGGTGTCTAAGCGACGGCTTTACGAGCCTCCCGCTGTCGCTTTGGTCTAATCCTTGCCATTTTAATGGGCTTCTGGCTTCCTCTAAAAGGGAAACCTTTGGCAGAGAGTGAAGCTGAAGCGCTGCACCTTCCTCATCTCTCACCTGAGAAGTTCCTCTAATTTCTCTGCAGAGACGCCGTGTGACTTTGTGCTTTATCTTGCATGTGTGTGTGTGTGTGTGTTCATTAGTGTGTGTGTATGCACAGATCCGGGCCTTTAATCTGTGGTTGGTGATGATGACCCAGTTTCGCCCCCGCCCTCAGCCGTCGGTCGCCAAGGAGACGCTTCCCTCTCATCCCTGAACGGAACCGTCGGATGCTGACAAAGGTTAATCCAGCTCGAGCGCGCACACACA
>NW_007578226.1:235128-255653 GCF_000690725.1 Stegastes partitus
ACACGCTACTTCAGACGGCCTGCCTGCATCATGTGACCCCCCCCCTGCCAGAAGAGTCACGTGACTCAGGAGCCGCTGCACCTGTGACCTACTGTACGCGAATGCAGCCGGCAGCGACGTGGGATAAGACAGTGAGTCACCGTGGAGTGTGGAGGAAATGCAAAGCAGCTCATCATCATCGCTGCAGAGGTGGAGGAGCAGCAGCTGGGTGGGGGGGAGGTGAAGGAGAGTAGCATCCCCCTGCTATACATATATATTTATGTAGCTGCTGTGCTATTTTTTGCCCGTGTGGGCCACTGTGATCAGATGTATGAGCGCTTGCGTGCGCCGGGATTCGAAACGACGCCCGCCTCGGAGGTTTGAGCATCGCCGCGTTGCTATGGCAACAAGTCCTCTCGACGACGAGGACGACGACGGCTGGTCCCGACGTATCGGAGTAGCCGCTGGGCTGAGCTTAAAATGCCCACGTACAGGACGAGGAAGAGACAAGAGGAGTCTAAATACGACAGCAGATACGAGGGCTGGGAGGTGGGTGTGTAGAGGATGCGAAGGCCTTACGCTCAGCCGAGGCAGTGGCAGCTCAGAGCAAATGCTTAAACTAAAGAACACCGCTCAGAACATTAAAAAACCCACCACACGGAGGGTAGAAACACACGAAATCAATAGCGAAATCAATAAGGCGCATGTGTTATGAAACCAAATACTAAAAGGTTTGGACCTCAGGCTGTAGGTTTGTGTGTGAAAGGTATCAATAAAAAAAACACCGAACCGATGGAGACGATGGAGCACAGATGCTGCAGAAGTTAGCAGATGAGAGGAAAGTTGGAACAAAGAATGAGTGGAACA
Source organism: Stegastes partitus (assembly GCF_000690725.1). Taxonomy (NCBI): domain Eukaryota; kingdom Metazoa; phylum Chordata; class Actinopteri; family Pomacentridae; genus Stegastes; species Stegastes partitus. Next base: position 235,975 of record NW_007578226.1, read on the forward strand.
ACATGAAACCCAGCAGGGTGTTCTGGAAATTGTTAAAAAAGGGCGATTAATGTTTGAAGTAATATTTAACCCTGTGACACCCAAAACCCACTGATCGGCACTTTATCTTCAGAAAACGACCAAAAATGAAACTATTTATCAGGCAGACACTGTAAAAACTGAGAGAATCAACTTTTTTGTTCACAACTTTGACATTCAGTTTGGACAATTAACCACATCTAAGCTTAAAGTCATGATAGTTCATTAAAATCTCTTTATTGTGCATGTTTCAAATTTGAAAAATGACCAAAAATAAACCATATGGACTAAACTGGTGGGATTTAGCTGCAACCAACACACAAATTACAAAAACTTTTAGCTGAACTGCAGGCAGTGTTTAATCAGATAGGAAACAAATGTGAAAGCAAATTATAAATGCAAGCAGCACAATGTGTATGGTGTTTATGGCTTTCATTTTAATTTCTGCTATTGGTAACACCTGTGAACAATTGGAAAACCCTTGTGCATATTTATTGTGGTTGTTTTTCAATTTTTGCAAAATAAATTTTTAAAGAAATTCAACTTTTGTCTTTCTTTCTTTACTGCCATGCAGCACAGAAGACATTTCTAAGTTCTCTCTACTCTTAGTCATGCTTGTGCTGTTTCCATGGAGGTGCAGGACTTTATGTTGCAGCTAAGAAACAAGCAAGAAGTACCAGGAGCTTTGATTGTGGAGGCCAAGGCTGCACAGCACTACACAGCTGCACGTATCACAGCATCAGCAGCCATTTTACAACTCTTACCAACTTTAATTTGTCTATGTTTGCCTCTAACTTTCATGTCATTCCAGGCCTCCATGTTAATGATGATCACCTGCCCACCACCACGCCCACCTGCCTCCAATCCTCCAATCAGCCCTTCACTGCATATAAACCTGCCCCCGTTCAGTAGTCTGATGCCAAGTCGCTAACATGGCAGCATTAAAAACATCAAAATGTTCATTTTAAAGTGAAAATGGTTGTCGTAGCTCAGCTGCAAGAGCTGGCAAAAGCTTGTAACGTAGCATGCTGGCTTAAAAAGCTCACCAGCTCGGATAACTTTTACTTAAAATAAAATATAAATAAATAAAATGTTGTTGCAATGCTTTGCAGCAAAGACAAAAAGGTGTCTGTTTATGACCAAACATGCTTCTAAGTCCTCTATCTGCTGTATTTACTGAGTCCTTTCTTGGCATTCAGTCAAAATCACATTATACTCAAGGCAGCCGATTCTGAATTAGCCCGTTGTCAGCCTTAATTTAACTCCCAGCGAGCTACACATCAACAGTTATGTCAGCGTTCACATACAGCGAGTCCACATGATCAGAGTTAATTTAACACTTTTAGATAGTTGGCCCAGAGTCACATCAGCTGTGTGAGCCGAAGAAACAACTCTCATATCAACGCTTGTCAGATCCAAATAATTAACGCCGAAACATCAACGCGTGTTAACGCTGAAAAATGGGGAGCAAGCAGCTCAGAGGCTGACAGTTGTTAGGCTTTTTAAAACTGGCATTATAGATCATTTAACCCTCTGATCCCCAAAATTAGGTTTAAAAGGCATGTTGTAGAAGAAAACCTGCAAAATCAACATTAATCAAACATTATTCAGAGCCCAAACCTGTAAATACAGAGAGAACCATCAGATTACCACGATTAAAATCTGGATACTTTCATTCTACGTGTCTCTTTAAAAATATCTGTCAAAAATCAACCATTTCCTCGACCAAGATTCTGTAAAAAATAAAAAATGTTGGGCTCCTCGTCACTATTGTGAAGCCATGAGTCACTAAACTGCAACCAACAGTCATGTGACACATATTCAGGGAATTTTTAGCTGCAGACACAAGAAAGATAGCAGATGAGTACTGAAAGGAATCAAACATTTAAGTAGAATTTAAAAATATAGTCAGTAGAGTCATATGTTTCTCCTGGGGACTCAACAACAACAATGTTGAACATTTTGATTCCAGATGTTTTTAATATTTGTGAAAGTAAATCATCAAAGATGCTCAACTTTTGTTTTTGTAAGCAAGCAAGGAAGTAAACAAGGAAGTAAGCAAGCAAGTAAACAAGGAAGTAAGCAAGCAAGTAAATAAGGAAGCAAGTAAATAAGCAAGTCAACAAGCAAGTAAGCAAGCAAGGAAGTAAACAAGGAAGTAAGCCAGCAAGCAAGTAAGCAAGTAAACAAGGAAGTAAGCAAGTAAACAAGGAAGTAAACAAGGAAGTAAGTAAACAAGGAAGCAAACAAGGAAGCAATCAAGTCAACAAGCAAGTAAGCAAGGAAGGAAGTAAACAAGGAAGTAAGCAAGCAAGCAAACAAGGAAATAAGCAAGCAAGTAAGTAAGCGAGCAATCAAGTAAACAAGGAAGCAAACAAGGAAGCAATCAAGTCAACAAGCAAGTAAGCAAACAAGGAAGTAAACAAGGAAGCAAGCAAGAAAGCAAGCAAGTAAACAAGGAAATAAGCAAGCAAGTAAGTAAGGAAGCAAGCAAGTAAATAGGCAAGGAAGTAAACAAGGAAGCAAGCCAGTAAACAAGGAAGTAAACAAGTAAGCAAGCGGCACAGCTTTCTTATATTGCAGTGAAAATTGAACCCACAGGGAGCAAAACAAACTGCCAGAGGAACCCCAGATAGGGTCACATATTGTGCACCTCTGATGTCTTACTTCAGCAGTTTATAGCAACACAGGTGATTATTTCATATAGTTTTATGAGCAAATGTGGCATTTAAAGCTGCTGAAGTCTTGCAAACTAAACGTACAGTGTGTGAAGATGAAAAAGCGCAGCACTAATTCTGGTTCTGCCGTCCAGGCCGTCATCATGACAGTACAGCTGTAGCTGAAGTGTTGCTATACAGCTATTCTAATCAGGTCAGTGGATCGTTCCACTTCCTCCATTTTTTTTTTTTTTTCCCAGCTGAGTGATCATTTATTCCTTCAGAGTGAAACAATCCTTTAAAATCTGCAGCCTTTGAAGTCTGTCTGATGGCGGCTGTTGCGTTCGGTATCCTCTCCGCAGATCAGCGCAGCATCGCAAAATCCACAGGAGAGGATGCGAGAGGATATGAGTTTCCACACACAGCTGAGCAGAGAGACGAATTGCAGCAGCAAAAAAAAAAAGAGCACAAAGACTGAATTCACGAAGGAGGAGAGGCAGGGGGGAGGGGGCGGCGGTGGAAAGAATAATGATGGAGACAATGAGCGGGGAGATGATGAGGGAAGCAGATGAAAGATGGGATGATGAGGCTGACGATGATGAGATGAAAGTAGCAGTTTTTTGGGGGGAATAAGAGGCGAAGCCGGGGAGCCGAAGGAGGAGAAGTTTACAGTGGCTTCCTGCAGAAAAATGGCTCCGGCTCCCCATCGCAGTAAATCATGTCACTTGGCTACATCCTGTCTGTTCTCAACTTCTCACCAGCCTGAAGGCGATAAACAGGCCCGCCGCCTTATTGGAAACAGATGTTGTGAATGGGAGAGAGACAAAGAAAGAGAGAGAGAGGGAGAGGAGAAGTGGATGGAAACGCCTGATAAAGTTCTCTGGATCAGCGGCCTAATGAGATCAAACTGGTTTCGGGTCGGCCTCCAGGAAAACAGACACAGAGATAGAGCTGGACTCCTGCCAGGACACTTGGCTTCCTGAACACGTTAGAAACCGATGGTGTAATCACATCGACAATCTGTTTTCTATACGCTCAACTGCAGTAGGAAAAATCAGTCTGTGGTGTGATTCACTTCTAAACAAGTTAATATAGAATGACAGGAATGGAAAGCATGTCATCGTCTCGCAGCGTTTTAATCTGAGTCCGGCTCCTGTTGCTTTAAACCTTAAAACCCACCAGCAGGTTTGAAAGGCATGTTGTCTTTCCCAAAATCACCAAAACTACACCATTTATCAGAGCTAGAAATGAGAAAAACTGAAGGAATTTACTTATATTCAACATACAAATGACCACCTTTATTAAATCATTATATTTTATGTCTCTTTTTTTTTTTTTTTTAATGCCAAAAATGAACCATTTGCACTAAACAGATTCTGTAAAAAACCTAAAAATTCTCGGTTCCTCTGTGCAACCATAAAGCCATTAATGACTCAGCTGTGATCAACAGTCTCATAATAAGAAATCTGGGACTTTTCAGCTGAACTGCAGGCAGTGTCATTTAACTTTGTCATACTCCAGAGAACATATTTCCTATATCTTTCTACTTCCAGCCATGTTTGTGCCGTTTCTGTAGAAGTACAGGACTTTATACTGCAGTGATGATACACAATAAGACACCTGAATGTGTCCCGGATTTGTCCTCTGTTTGGTTTGTCCTGTTTGGGTTTTCATGCCTGAGGAACTGATGTTATCGATGTCAACATTTATCCCTATTAATCCTGTTTACTGCACATAAAGGCCTGGCTATACAACCTTTTAGGTGTTATCCATCGGCTCTAAAGCCACATTAAAGACGTAAACACCCTTCAGATCTTATTCTGTTTAGACAAATTAGTTAAACAAGCCCTCTGTTTGTAAAAGCAGCACATGTAGCAGAGTAGAGAGCGGAGTCGAGCGGTGTCTGCTTACTAATCTGCGAATTAATGGAAAGTTAATAACCAACAACCTTATAAGTTTTCCTTTTTACTATAACGCTAGCATAACTCTGTCCCTGATAACTGTCAAGTAACTTAAGTTAACACAACATCTGCTTGGGAGGTAGCTAGCCCGTTTGTTAGCCGGCTAGCTCTGTTGGGTGTTGACCTTATCACCTTATTTTTAAGATGCAACGCTGGAAAGTAATAAACAACGTACTCATCTTTAACTTTCCTAAGAAAAACAAATTCTTAGCTTGCTACATGAACTAGCTCGCAAACCACGTAGCTATTTTCACAGCTTTTCAGTTGGGCGGCGGCTAATGTGTTAGCATCAAACCCATTCTCCCTTTACATTAGAACATTAATAGAAGTCTAATTAATGCTAATATTACATGTAGTACGTCTGCCAAACTAAACAATTCCACAACAACAATTCATTGCTTTTAGAAAAGCTAAAATTAAATAAAAATAAATGTAATATTCATGGATATTAATGTATTTGGAATACAATATAAAACAGGACATGGACCATAAACTGGGATGGTTCTACCTAAGACATATAAAAAAAACAAAAAAACATCTGTCTGATTCAGTTTTCTTATATTTGTTTATGTAAAATATGTTAGTGTGTATATATATAAAATTGGTCAGTGAATCAATATTGGAACTCAGCCCCAAAAATACAGTATTGGTCCAGTTTTAGTTTTCTAGTTTTGGCAAGTTTCTGCTGAAAATGCATTCTGGGCCTCACCAGCAACACCAAGAAAACCACAAACTGAGAACTGCTGAAGCCAATACAAAGATTTTTTTTATATTTAAACTCTCACCCTGTTGTGTGAATTAAAACTTTTTATTTTTAAACATTTTCAAGACCACTGTGGTTGTGTCTGATGCTCTTACACCCTCCGCGCTGCTGAAAATCTTAATCTCAGTGGGATTACATGGTGAAATAAAGCCAGTTTTTTTCTATAAACTGTGCCAAAACGCTGCTCTTCCTGCAGCATGCCTGCACATCTACACAACAACAATTGTTCCTCTGTGTTTTTAAAGCCTGTCCAGCCTGTTTAATCCACAGTGGCAGCGGATCACTCCCTCTTAATCCAATCAGCATCAACTCTCACATGAGTACCTGACATGGGGAGGATGAGGTGAGCGTTTAAACTGAGCCACAGGCCTGAAAATTTAACTGGGAAACAGGAAAAATGCGCAAATCTTGAACAAAAAAATAGATTTTTGTTCACATTAAAGTCACTACAAAAAGTGTAGCACTGCAGGAAAGAGGTAGAAAGTGAATATTTTAAGGGAAAATGATTCAAAGTGTGAAATCTTCATTGCTCGTGTTCCTGTTCCAACACACACAGCACAGGACTACGTGCGTTTTTCTTTTTCTGCACGCGTCCCGCTCATGGCGCACGGAGCGGATTTGGCACGCGTACTGGAATTGCGCACAAAAAAGTGAAACTGAGCACGCAGGGACAAAAGAGTGCGAAAGAAAATGAGAGTGAGGCGGTGAAAGTTAACAGACTGAGCCGCTTTCACACGTTCGAGCCTTTAAACTGATTAGCAGACATGCAAATTAAGAGTCTATCACGCCGACGACCGCGGTGCGTCACACGCAGCGCGCAAAGGTCCCCGCGGCATCCACATGCAAAACACACACATGCAAAGCGCCTTATTCTTTTATTTTCTGAGGTTAAAGTATGAGTAAAAACAAGGGAAATGAAAAGAATAGTTTTCCTACCCATGTTTCAGCTCCTGTGGAAACTGGCCCTGAGACAAAAGTGACTGAGATGATGTCCACAGGTTGCCTGAGGAGGAGGAGGAGGAGGAGGAGGAGGAGGAAGGGGCGCAAACAACTGGACGTCCCGCTTAGGAATCAGGGAGGGAGGAGGGGTGACGTCAGTGCTAGAGGAGGAGGGGGGTAGAGACATGGATCAGACTTCAGTAATCCAAACGCACAAGACAGCTTTGAAGTGCAACAACAATACAGCATGTTTTCTACTCAGATGCATGTGTTCTCGGATTTTCTCGCGATGTTTATTTTTATTTTTTGCACATACATTTCCATGCAGCCTTCTATGAATTCTGTGCCATCCTGCAATAATCTAATGCACAACACTGCAATGTTGGATTACAATAAACTAATGCACAACAATACTCTAATGTCTTTTTTTTAAAAACACAAACTAAGGATTATTTTTTCCAACACACTGAATGGACGTCATCAAACTATTGGAAACGACAATGTGCAGATGGAAACTGGAGACCAGATATCACAAGTCAGGATCGAGCTACTGAGGCTGTTGATGCTTCTTGTGAAGTGTTGTTCCTGAAGGACTCGGGGAAGCTGACATTTTTGGAATCACATCAAATGGTTTCTTAGATGACAAATTGCAGAGTTGTGGATTCAAGTGCCTGACTACGGCCCGAACATGAAGCATCCAGCAGTCTGGTCTTGTCTTTTTTTTTAGTTATCTGTAGCACGGTGCAATTTGAATAACGCTGCATTTTAAGGCCTTTTATAGTCAGGGGTCAAAGGAGTGTCTGGTCACACTATCCAAACAGTCTAAGGTGTAAAACAACTCAACTTGAACAGCTCAAAACCTTTTTGCGAACAGAAGGCTGTACATATTCAAGATATTTTACGACTTATATTTTAGTTTCCATGCTTGTCTCCTGTCTGCTCCGTGTAAACACTGCCTGCAATTCAAATTAAAAGTTCCCGAATTGTTGTCACATGACTGCAGGTTGCAGCTGAGTGACTAATAGTTTTTTAGTTGTGCCAAGCGGTGGAGAATTTTGTCTTTTACAGAATCTGGTTGATGCAAATTGTTTATTTTGAAATTTTAACGTGATTAGGTTCATTTTGTCTCCTCTGATTTTTGGTATAAGGTTTCGTTTTTTGCTCATACTTACAAATTGCTACGACACAGTGGACAAGAAAAGCTTCATTTGACTTTAAAATAACACTTGACAGTCAAATGAAAACCTGAAAGAGATGTTAAAAAAGTGTAAATTGAATTTAAATGCACATATGTCCCAGTTTTTGAATGTAGAAAGCAGTTATGTAATTGGATTCACCAAGAAATCCTCACTGACAAAGCAGGTTTTAGACTTAAAATACTTTATTACAAACAGAATATATATTAAAATACACATCTAGTCCAAAACAAATGCTGCAGAGTGGTGCAAACACAAGATAAAAGAGACGAGTCGACGCCCCTCCGGAGAAAGCAACACGAACGCCTTTGAACGCGGTGAAATGTCAGAATAAGAGCGGCCCGGTTTGGAAGCGACGACGGCGAATCGCTCCTCTTGTGTGTTCAGAAGTGGAATATCAGGAGCAGCCATGCAGGAATCTGAGCAGACGAGGAGGCTGGGAATGTTTTTTTGTGGTTAAACTAAGTTGACAGGCATAAGAGGAGCTACTGCAGCATGAAACATCGCCGAGCTGGAGGGTAAACAAAAACAGATTAGGAGGAAAGGCGCAGGCACATGTTGTTTGAGCGTGTTTACATCAGCGACGGGGGCAGGTTTACTGTAAGCCTGACCCCCCGCTCACACTCATTCTTGCTTTTTGGTGCTCCTCACCTTAAAATCAATACGAGTGTTGGATGCACTAAGTTCTGTCAGAGCCAGAGGAGATGAAGCCTTAAATGTAACATCACAGCCATAGGTTTCCACTCGGAGCAGCAGCTGACAGGTCAGTGACATTCGCGTCTGGCTGAGCAGAAACTCGGCTAATTTATGCAACTTTTTTTGTGCTTAAAATAACTTCTTACACTCAGTTAACCCGAACCATTACTTCTACATCAGCAGCTCCCAACAGCCGCGATCCGTTACGCGACAAAGCTGCTGCCTCTCTGAGAAACCCGAGCAGGGATCTCCTCCAGATCCAGCGGCTCTGCCCACAGCTGTCACAGCTTCAGCGGGATGACCGGCCAGTACTTCGGCTGCTTCCGGTCGCAGTTTCTGTCGAACGTCAGCTGCATCGCCGCCTCCATGGCCGAGATCTTGGCCGCGTCCTCGCCGTACAGCTTCTTCATCTCGGCGGCGCGCCTCTCGCCGGGTCGCTCGGAGGGAGGAGCGACGCTGCTTCGCCAGGAGACGCCGCGCAGGTCCCGGTCGGCCGGCACGTAGCCGTCCTGCTGCTCGGCCTCCATCTGCTGCTGCTTCTCTGTAAAGACGCCACAACAGGATATTTATAGACGCACAGCAGACAGTGTCTTCACCTCACACTGTTTTTTTATGACAAATAATTATGACTGTGCATCCATCAGCAAAGTAATGTATCACGAGTCCTCCAAACAGTGAAGAGACTTTTTACTTTAAAGACGTACTGCAGCCCTCAAAGTCGTCTCACACAGTATGTATACAATTAGGACAGACTACTTTATCATTACATTGCACCTTAAGCATTAACCGTTGCAGTCTGTCATGTAAAATGAGCCGTCAGCTGTCTGTGTGCTTCAGAGGATTGTGGGTCAAACTGGCCAGAAAAGCAAAATCCTAACAGACATAGTAGAACATCAGGTATTGTTGCATACCACGAGGTGTGTCAGAAAAGTTCCAGGACTGGTGTCACAAAAGATATATTTCAAGTGCAAACTACAAGTTTTCCCCTTCGCAGTGATCTAACTGGAGTCTAACCCACTTCCCCAGCCTCCTCTTCACGCCGCCATGCACTCCTGGAAGGATTCTTCTGAGATCCTCCACAGCTCCATCGTCACAGCCATCTTGACGTTGTCTTCTAAGCGGGTCCCCTTGATGACCCCCTTGGGGAAAAATTCCCACGGAGCCAGGTGGGGTGAGTAGGGAGGTTGCTCCAGCACGGAGATGTTCTTCTCAGCCAGGAACTGTGGGATGCTCAGGGCGTTGTCATGGTGAAGCAGCCACGACTGGTCCTACCACAACTCTGAATGAAGCAAACGCTGCAGGATCTCTTTGTAGACGTGCTGGTTGATCGTCTGAAGGTGTGACACCAGTCCTGGAACTTTTCTGACACACCTCGTATTGTGTTTTGGGACATACTAAACCTTTATCTGGTGCACTCATACATAGACTAGTAGTATGGATATTAGACCCCATCTTCTAGGCCTGGGCGATAAAATGTTAGCAATATTTACTGACACTCAGACACTAAATCAGGAGCAACGGGGAAATAGTTCAACATGATGTTGAACAGTTTCATACAAATGCTTGAAAATATAAAGTTTGGTTGCATAAACAAACACCAAGCTGGTTCCCTGGGGTCTATATAGAGGCCTTCATCGCTCGACTTGTGGCCTCTGTGCAAGTCTCCTGAGGTGCACTAGTCTGCTGCCACCTGGTGTTTTCGTCTACGATGTTCACCATCTCCTCTGGTGGAGGTTGAGACCAGTGGTTTTCCCTACAAGACAGCTTTGTGGTCTAAAAACACCCCATGTGCTGAACCACGCATGCTTTTTGCCAATTACTGTTTAACACCTGTAAAGTCAGACACCTGCAGCTCAAAGAGAAACCACAGGTCACACGTAGTCGGCTGTGGCTTGTTCTCCATCTCTACAAACAGCCTCTGTAACTCACTCAGCTCCTCTCGGTGTCGTTCTGTCTGGGCGAAGTACTGCCGGAGCTCCTCGCTGATCTCCATGTTGCTGACGTCACACTCGATCTCGCTGTCCGAGCTGCTCTCCTCGTCGCCGTCTTCTCCGTCCTCACTCTCTCCTTCGTTCCAGTCCGCGTAGCGCTGCTGGCTGCCGGGATGCTGCTCCTGGCGGTAGCTCGGTCCGTATGCAGCCTCCAGGGCCTTCATGTAGGCCCGCCTGTGTCTCTGGTTCCAGGACATGGCCTGCTGGTAGTGCTGCCAGTAGCGGCTGTACACGGGGCTGGAAAACCAGGACATCACGGTGTTGATGTCCTCCTGCTGACGAGAGCAGAGTTTGTGCTGAGTTTCATGTTATTCAAACACTTCATTACTTTTCTATGAGTGCAAATGACATGAACCGAAGACAGCTGAAGGAAAACATGTGAAGAGAGGAGTCACACAGCTTTAACGCCCTGAACCCCAAAACCTGCTGGCATGTTTAAAATGCATATTAACTTTAAGTCTAAAGAAAAGACAAAACAGGAAAAAATATACCATCAAATGGAGTCGGCAGCTGCAAAAACAGAAGAAACTGAGCTTGAAATTGAGATTCTACGTCTCATTTAAAAATCCTCCAGAAATAAGCTGATTGGACTAAACAGATTCTGTAAAAAACAAAAAATTATCCACTAACTCGTCCAACAGTGAAGCTATCAGTGACTCAACTGTGACCAACAGTCATGTGACAAAAATTCAGAGATTTTTCTGCTGAACCGCCGACTGTTATCACACAGAGCAGAGAACCACAAGTGTAGAAGAAAATACTACAATTTAAGCAGCAAAATACAGCATGTGGAGTCACAGTTATCTTCTATCCTTGCATCGGTGACACCTGTAGGCACTTGGAAAAACTTTATTCATGTTCATTACAGGGTTTTTTTGGTTTTTAATTGTAATAATAATACTAATAATACTAATAATAATAACAATAATAATAATAAGGAGTCCAGATGGTTAGGTAGGAAAATAGCTTCCATCTTTAAAAAATATTTTATTTTTATTTCTTTTAATTACCAAAATAACATTTACCAGAGCTAGAGACACTAAAAACAGAAAGACTTGTTGGATTTTCAGCCTTTTGTCTGACTATTAATCTGTAACTTGCTGTTCAGTCACATCCGACCAAATCCAAGCTTGAAATTCTGACATTCATCCAAAATCACATTATTCTCTTTTAAAAATAAACCACTTGCTCAAACATGATTCTGTAAAAAACAGAAAATTTTGCACTCGTCGGTCCATCTGTGAAGCCATCAGTGACTCAGCTGTGACCAACAGTGACATAACAAAAATTCAGACACTTTGGGCTGAACTGAGGCCGTGTTTCACAGGAGACCAGTAAGAAAACAAATAAAAAATGTCAGTAGGAAAATATTTATAATATATGGAGTCACCATTTATTTATTCTAGTGTTGTAATCAACTGAGGGTAGGTGGAAAAATAATGTGCAATTGTTTTATTTTTTTGTAAATTAAATCATGCAAGAAATTCAACTTACAAAAAAAAAAAAAAAAAAAAGATTTATGGCATCTGCCTGTGTCATACTGCACAGAAGATGTTCATGTGCAGGACTTGATATTGCAGTAAAATGAGCCCACAGTGAGTAACAACAGGAGGATGTGCTGCTCTTCTCTGCTGCTACAAAATAAAGTCCTGACTGGTGCCGTTTTCTTACCATGACTGGAGACGGACGCAGCCCAGCGGGTCTCTTCTATCCGCTACAAACCTGCACCTTACGGACACAGATGCAGATAAAGTGACTGACAGAGTCAGTTAAAGTTAATCAGATAAAACCAGCAGGTGAAGAAAGCACAACATGGACGCGACATTTTTCACCAGAATAAAACACACGAAGCGACTGATCTCATGTTTCACACACTCACGTAAACACACGCTGAATATCTTCCACTACAACACATTTACCTGTTAGCTGCTAGCTGTTAGCCGGTTAGCGGCTCATGCTACTTCCGGTGAGCTCGTTTCCCAGCATCCTTTGAGGCACAGCAACAGCGCCGCCGGCTGCGTGGCGCCCTCCAGTGGACACTGCGCAGGCGCGCAGCGAGCTTCAAGTAAGTCGACAGAGAACTTTTAAAATGACATTTTTCGAGGTATTTGCTCCTCAAAAAGCCACAAAGGTTATGCAGCTTAACTGAAATGAATCTCTACTATTGTTTTATATTTTTCTCTTTCAACTCCAAGCAATTTATGGGTGTTTTTTTGTTGTTTTATTTTGCTCCTGTCTCATTTTTCACCACCGTCGGCTCATTTTTCATTCTCTATGGAAACAGAACAATCATGACTGGAATTAGAATGAACTCACAAATGTCTTGTGTAAAGCAAAACAAGGTTATGATGCCATGAATCATTTAAAAAAAATAGCAATGTTGAATCTCCTGTGGTTATTTATTTTACAAAAATTGAAACAAAAACCCAAACACACATGAAATCAACATGTACAGCATTTTTGGAAATGGCAGTTCAGCCAAAAAGTCCCTGAATTTTTGGTATATGATTGTTTTTTTCAGCTGGGTCATGAATGGCTTCATACTTGCATCATGAATTGCAATTTTTAAAATGTATGTATTTATGATTATACATATTTATAACATTATAATACTTGTATAAGATAATGTAATATTGTTATTGTTTTTTAAAGAGTCTGTTCAGTAACAAAATGTTAATTTTCAGCAGTTTGGAGGAACTGGCTGTGGCTATGTGGCCTCCAAGCTTCAGCCGTTGCAGCTCAAAAATGAATCCAATGCAAAAGCTCCAAAAGCTGCTGCAGTTCCTTGAATGGCCACTTGAGGCTTCTTTCAAAAGTGAGTCAATCCTCATAGACCTCCATGTTATAAAGTCCAACTTTATAGCAGAAATAAACAAGTTTACAGCCTGATACGAAGACTAGTTTTGGTCTCTACAGCTAATTTACCTCTTAAGGATAACTGTACAGAGGGTGAAATGTTATGACCCACCCAGTTAATTTGTGTTAAGGCTTAAAGTTGTGCATAGTTAAAGTTGTAATGTTGCAGTTCTAATGACACTTTGACAAGCGAAAACTTTTATTCTAGATATCTACAACGCAACTCTGACAAGTCAAAACTACAGTTAGCGATATCTGTAACCTCAGCTTGGACTAGTCAATGTAGTAGTTGCAGATATCTCCATTAAGAAGTCTGAATCTTCATGCACAACGCTGCATTTGAACAGTTTGAACAGGAGTATTGATGGCAGGAAATTCTGTGAGATCAGAAGAACACGCCGGCTGGATGCTTGTGGAGAACAAGAGCTTCAGTCATCAGAGGTTTGTGGTTGACACTTATGAGAACCTTGACCTCAGGCTGCTCTGACATGGAGGCAAACAGCTCGTTTTGTTCAGTTGTGGTTTCAGTGCATTTGAAAAGAAAGCCACCTCCGACTTATTGTAGCTCCTGATGTCATCACAGATACACATCGACAATATCATTTTGAATATTTAAAACTTAATTTAATACATCTGAGGCTATTGTTTTCCTTCATTTAATGCACTTTGTTAATATAGAATTTATTAATTTTTACTATTTTGGCCTAAACTGTTGCTTTAAAAGCAAAATTTCACAAACAGTGAAGTTCAGATTTGACTCGAGCTATAAAAAATAAAAAAAATCCTAAAAATGTTGCATTACCCGATAAAGGACGTCGTCTTATTTTTAGGGAGCGGGTGTAAAACAGAGCGGTTTGAGTGTTTGAGCGCTGGGAGACGTGTTTGACTGTCTAACTGGGTCACGCTTTGGCTTGAGGCTTCAAAGCTTTCAGCGGAAATGCAAAAAGACAGATGTGTCTTTTCAAAACACATTTCCTCCTGCGTTGTGTGAATGGATAACACAATAAAATCAGCTGGTGTAGCTTCAATTCTTTGATGTTGTGGTATTTTTGACACAGTATTTCCCATAAAGATGTTGTTATACTCAGTGAAATGTGGATTTTGGATGTTATATTTTAGTATTTATACAGATAGAATGATGGTGACGGAAATGCTTTACTTATATTATCCCATAATATGTAAAAGCGCATGTGTGTTATGATGTTTCTTGTTTTTTGTTGTGCACAGTGCAGATATGATTAATGTTATATTAAAATTTGTTTGGACAAAATGCAAAAAGTGTGAAGTTACGCACAATTAATGTGAAGTTTGTGATTAATGATTCATAAGATAAGATAAAATAAAACTGTTGTATTCTCAAAAGGAAATTCTACGACTAGATATTGTGGAAAAATATAATAAAATGACATAAAATGTGAATAAATGCCTAATAAAGAAGCAATAAGATAAATGCTAACATAAGATGAGAATAGAAAAGTAAGATGTAATACTGGCAGTGATGCTGAAGCAGTAATTTTGCATATAATAATTAAATACTGCACATAACCATCTGACACCCAGAGTATCGATACACAAAGATGCTTTTAACCTCAATACAACAACCTGGATGCCATTAAAATGAGGTCATGCAGTTCGATTGTGTCTCTTTCTCCCTCTGCTGGCAGGTCTCATCATGATTCTGTCATTTGTTGTAGGTACAAACCTTTAAACCGCATTAATTTGGCTCTTTGAGGAAGTAAACTCCAACCTAACCCTGACCAAAGACGAAAATTAGGGATGTTTTTGATTAGTTCCTGATTTGAAATGGTCTCTGTGCCACAGATTAACTGGAACAATCCTCCACATGACCACTACTCACACTGCATAAAAGAATCCAGCTGTATAACTAGTTATGTTCATTAAAGGTAGTTCACCAACAACACGAGTTGTTAAACAAAATATCAGTATCTATTGTACATTTTTATTCTTGGCATTTAGATCCTGCTCTGATCTGGAGCTACATAATAAACTTTGCAGCAGATTAAACATAAATTGTTAAGTTTTAGTAAAAGTTTAACACAAATTGGGGTAATAGTTGGGTTTTATACATGTTTAAATGTGCTAAACTGCAAGAAGGTGGTTGTTTTTGAGATGTATTCTTCAGTTATTACCTATTTTAATGCTTAGGCCAACTGAAGATGATAATTTTGACCTTCTTTGCAGGCATTACTGTCTGCTGTATCGCTATGAAGTCATATGAACAGTTTGTCCATTAGCAAGGACAAGCAATGAGTCTTTTAAGATAACCACTGGATGTACATGTGCCATTGTTTGTTGGTAGTTGTTTCTTGGATCTCTTTCCTTCTTCTTCTCTGGTGGTGGAGGTCAATCACAGACAGCTGCAGCTATCAGCTCACCTGAACCTAATCACCACAGCTTCCTTTAACAATCAGCTCTTCCCTTCCATTCACTGGTTTCACAGCCGTGTGTCAGCCAGCTTCCAGCCTGCATTCCCCCAGCCAGCCAGCCGGCCAGCCAGCCAGCCAGCCTTCTCCTGCTACTGTCCCCAACCAGCTTCCAGCCTGCATTCCCCAAAGCCTGCCTGCCCTTTCTCCCCGCTGTAGTTTCAGTTCTGGTTTCTGTGAGTATTTCCGTTTTTATTTTCTTCTGTATTTTTCCATAGTTTGTTTTTAGTATTTTCCCAGTTAGTTCCCTTTGAGTTCAGTTACTATTTCGCGCCTGTTTTTGTTTTATTTATATTAAATAAAACCCGTGTTACCTGGAATCTGTCCCTACCTGTGTGTCTGCACTTGGGTCCAAACCTGATTCGTGACCTGCGTCTCATCAACAATCAGCCCCTGTGCGCCCACAAACTGTCCAGTCTGTGTGTTTACCTGCCTGTTTGTCCACCTGTGCTCCCTGCCTGAGGTTTCCTGAGCTCTTTCTGCTCATCTGGTTTGTGTGATTAGTTTGTTGCAAGCGCACATTATTTTTCCATTGACTCCCTTTTTGACTTTTTGTCTCAGTTGTAGTTCTAAAAACCCGTCTTTTCCTTTTTGAAACCTGCCTCCTGTGTCTGTTTGGCTCCTCTATTGTTAACTAAGTTCACGTGGAGGAGGTTTTTGATGATCAGAAGTAAGGAGAAGTTGTGGGAAATGTGAGGTTTCCTATCGACACTAACAAGGTTTCGGTGTAGGTTCCCAGCCAGGTTGTGAAAAACGTCTTTGCATCCATGTCTGTATTTACAGTCGTCCTCAGATGTATTCACAGCTTTCCATTAAAGAAGGAAAAAAAACAAGTGTTACTGGAATAAGCTGAAGTTGACAAAAGTAATACAAAATAAAAATTAAATGAAAATCATAACGTTGCTTTTGAATTGTGGTTCAACAGAAATATTTTTAAAAAACAATCATGATGGGACCCATAAACTAACACTTTGTTGAACAACCCTTTGAGCCAATCACTGCCATCAGGTGTTTTCTGTAACGCCATCAGACTTCTGCACCTGTTGACAGGTGTTTAGATTTCACTGCTCATCAGCAAAGTGCTCTAATTTGACAGTTTAAAAAAAAGATCTTTTCAACCGTAATTCAAAAGCAATGTCTTATTTCACTAAATTATAATTTAGCAAATTTTTATTTATCATTACTTTCTTCAGTTTCTATTTATTTGAGTGACTATTGTGAATTTTGCCTTTTCTTTAATGGAAGGAGATGAAGACAGCAGGACACAATTACTAGTGTAACAACCTTTTATTGGTGACTTTTAAAAAATGTATTTAACACAACACCATTTCCCCTTTTTTATGTATTGTTTATTCGACGTTCTAAGAAATAAATCCTGTTTTCTTTGGTGTAAAATACGACGTTTTCCACTTTTTGATGGTAGAAAAACTGCAAATGTTAACTAACTCTGTTGCATTTTCAAGTCTCTAAACTGTTCCAAGTGTTGTAGTTCATTGCATCCTCTTAACTTAAACAACAACTACATCAGCTGATAATAATGCAAATCCAAATTCCAGTTGTCAACAAAAGCCCACCTGTATTATGAACACCAGTTTCATAAATATAAAGTCCTACAGCTGTTAAAACACACATTTCTCAGAGTGTTTGGATCCTGCCGCCATTATGTACATCTCACTGGTATAAATTGCTAATAATTTGAAGTAAAAAGCTACTAACTTAAACTACCTACATCGGTTATCTCTCCTAAAGTTACAAATCATTGAATATGCATGAAACAAACAAATGAATACTGTCTGAGACGATAAACTCAATTAGAAAACCATACATATATTTTCACGGATGTTTGATGTCACTCCCAAACAGGCTGTTGTGCGATAAACAGTTTGCAGGAGGATACTAAGTGTTGTTCAGGTTCCAGACCTTTGAATCTGACTGAGCTTGTCAGTAATTTTGTCTGATATTGGGACAAATAAGTGTCCTCTTGAGTGCAGGAGTCAAAGGTGAGATCTGAGTGGTTCGTCTTTTCCCATCAGGATGAATGTGACGCTCCTGTCTAAAAGTAGAAGCAGTCACATTCACTTCTGCTTTTTAGAGAAATTCCCATCAGCTTAAACAATACCTGAACAAAGGCGGAGTTTCAGGTTTGAGGAGGCGGTAAATGAACATCAAGCATCAGTCTTCTCATCAATACAGCACAGTGTCGTCTGCATACAAGCTTCAGTTTGGATCAGTATGGACGGATGGAAGCAGTGGTTTGTTCTGCTCCTGCCAGTGTGTTTGTGTGCTGACAGCAAAGGTACTGTACACCACCTATTTTACTGTGTTGTCATTTCATGATTGGAAATGTTTCACAGCTAAAATGTTCCTTTCAACTGCAGTGACTGTGATTAAAACCACCGGGAGAGGACCGGACGTCACTTCAGTGTGCATCAGGGGAAACATTTTGTTTGCAATGTGTACGATCAACACAGGAAGACACCGGCAAGAAAACTGCTGCCAGCTACACACAGATGTCAAGCACTCTGACTGTGAATGCGACTCCAGGTTCAAGCTGATGAACAAGAGTCCCAACGTGTTTCTGTACCTGACCGATTTAACAGCCGCCGACAGTGGAAACTACTCCTGTGAGTGTTCGTACGAAAGAGGAACGGACGTTTTCCACCTCAGCATCCTTGTGGAATGTAAGTTTGCCTGCAAACATGTAAGTTTTTCCAAAAGATGAACCGATATTCCAACATATCGAGGATGATGTATGATTGTCCCCTTTTCGCTGAGCAGATGGCGAGGACTGCGCTTTTTCCGGCATGACGTTCATGGCTGCGGTCGTCCTCATCGGCGTCGTCATCAGTGCGGCTGGAATAATCTGTGGTCACATCCTGAGTAGAAAACATCACAGGTAAAAAAAAATAACTTTGTGTAACTGTAGCATGTAGTAGAACAAAATACACGAGTAAAAATCACTGACAGAAAAGTCTGAGAAAAGGAGAACTAACTCCAGAATGCTCTCAGTTGTGGACATACGAGTGATATTCAAGGGATGCAAGGTGGATCGGTGGTTAGCACCGTAGCCTCGCAGCAAGAAGGTCGCTGGTTCACGTCCCAGTGAGGACACCCAGGATCTTTCTGCGTGGAGTCTCCA
Organism: Stegastes partitus; assembly: GCF_000690725.1. NCBI lineage: Eukaryota > Metazoa > Chordata > Actinopteri > Pomacentridae > Stegastes > Stegastes partitus. Next base: position 254,635 of record NW_007578226.1, read on the forward strand.
TGTTCTCCCCGTGCAACGTGGGTTCTCTCCGGGTTCTCCGGCTTCCTCCCACAGTCCAGAAACATGTTTAGGTTAATTGGTGATTCTAAATTATCCATAGGTGAATGTGAGTGTGCTTGGTTGTCTGTCTCTAAGTGTAGCCCTGTGATAGACTGGTTACCTGTCCAGGTGAACCTGCCTTCACCCTGAGTCGGCTGGGATAGACTCCAGCCCCCCATGACCCTAATGAGGATTAAGCGGTGTATAGATAATGGATGGATGGATGTATGGATGGAGTTCTGTTCAACTGCATGTCTGCATCATGGCAGAAAAAAGGTGTAGAAAATCATGTGGGAAGAATCTATAGTAATAATGCTGTAATTAAAGCACTACCTTCTGTTTATTAATAGCAGTATTTATACCCTGAATTATTGGATTTAATGTTTTCCTGCTGGAATAACAATTTAGATATGGTGGCTGTGGCTCAGGTGGTAGAGCAGGTTGTCCTCTAATCACAAGGTTGGTGCCCTCCAAAGTCAAGACACTGAACCTGAAGTTGCTCCCAGTGGCAGGCAGCACCTTGCATGGCAGCTCTGTCACCATTGGTGTATGAATGTGATCGACTCTCAGATGTACGTCGCTTTAAATAAAAGCGTCTGCTAAATAAAATTTAAACTGTAGATTCACCATATTGAAAATAAAGGCTCCACAGTTCAAATTTCATGTTTTTGGTGACAGACTTCCTGGCATGGAGGACACTAACTTCCTCCAACTAACTCTCTCATTCATTCACTGTTAACAGAGAAAACACATCAGGAGCAGCTGAGTCAGCCACATCTGAAACCCTCCAGTCTTTGGTGAGTTCTTCACTTCTTCACGAGTTCTGCTTTAAACTCTGTCAGTGAATGTAGGTTATTTTTAAACACTGCATATCGTTACATGAAGCCATGACGTTATATGTTGTTTGGTTTTGGTAGGACCAGGACGACACCTACGCAAGCCTTCAGGGTCCAGAAAGAGACGCCTACCAGTCTGTCTCC
>NW_007578226.1:258017-261886 GCF_000690725.1 Stegastes partitus
AAACCATCACAATGATACGATGTTTGATCAGCACAGAGAGAAGCAGGGGAGACGAATGTCATCTCACTTATGAATACACACTCGGCTTTCTAGATGGGTGTGATTCAAGATTCTCACTGGTTGAAGAAAACCAAACTGTATTTCTCCATCTGAGCAATTTAACACCAGAGGACAGCGGGAACTACACCTGTGAGTGTTCATGTCGAGGAGGAACATTTGTTCTCCATCTCAATCTCACTGTTGAAGGTAAGGTCTGGATTCAATTTATACCTTCAAGATTCATAGTTGGCTATATTCTGGCTTTTTTTTTTTTAGTGTGTGGTAACATTATCATGAATATACTTAAATAATGTGTGGTGCAATGAGACCCGATGTAGAGGAAATGACGCCTGAAACCAACAATATAACCTTCAGTAATACTACAAGACACGCGACTGTAAGCAACAGAGATTATCTTAATGCTCTTCTGGTTATATTTTAATTCACATTTAAGATGACGAAGATGAAGATGAAGATGCCACCACCACCAGTTCTGCAGAAACATCTTTGTCTTTTATTGTCGTTGGAGCGACTGCATTGGTCATTATAATCGGAGTTATCCTGGGATTGATCTTCACAAAAACATGCCGCGGGTAAGAGATTAATATCATATTATATAAAGCACTAACTACTGTGTATCAATAGCACTATTTATACCCTGTATTATTGGATTTATTGTTTTCCTGCTGGAGTAACAGTTTAGATTCACTATATTGAAAATAAAGGCCCCACAGTAGAGATTTCATACAATTTTCTGATGTTTTTGACTTCCTGACATGGAGGACACTAACCTCCTCCAACTAACTCTCACATTCATTCACTGTTAACAGAGAAAACACATCAGGAGCAGCTGAGTCAGCCACATCTGAAACCCTCCAGTCTTTGGTGAGTTCTTCACTAGTTCTGCTTTAAACTCTTTGTCACTGAATGTAGGTTATTTTTAAACACTGCATATCGTTACATGAAACCATGACGTTATATGTTGTTTGGTTTTGGTAGGACCAGGACGACACCTACGCAAGCCTTCAGGGTCCAGAAAGAGACGCCTACCAGTCTGTCTCCGTCAGTCACCCACATCAGAATACTGACTTCAGATCAGCCTGCGCCGATACAATCACCATCTACACCAATAGTCAGGGAGCAGAGGGGAAGGAGTGTGATTGTAACTCAAATACAGTCTATGAAACTATCAAAAACTAATCTGGAGAGTATAAATGTTCACTAACACGTACACTTATTTTCCAATTTATGATTATTTGACTTTCAAGCATAACACTGATGTTAGTTTGAATGACTTGGATGCTTTATATGAACAACAAATGAGATTTTGTACATTATTAATGCAAACAATATAAACTGGTATACGGTTAAAAATAATCACTTTAATTCCATCAGTCTTGTCTTTGTAGTTTGTAAAGTTGATTTGAATTTCTGGAATTTGTAATATCTCCACTGTAAAAAATAACCCATCTCATAAAAATGACAAATATGTAATAAAATACATTTTCTAGCCTTATTGTTGCATGAAATCCTGAGTATTTTTTAAATGTTTTAATGAAAGATATTTACACAAAACTATAAACTATTCTGCGTCCATATCCGTGGTAAAGTTCGCAGAGGTAGTTAAGAAGCTTCTCGGTGGCAAAGCGCCAGGTGTGGACAAGATTCGCCCCGAGATGCTGAAGGCTCTGGACATTGTTGGACTGTCATGGCTGACATGTCTCTTCAGTGTCGCGTGGGTGTTGGGTACAGTGCCTGTGTCGTGGCAGACCAGGGTGGTGGTTCCCATTTTCAAAAAGGGGGACCGGAGAGTGTGTTCCAACTACCAGGGTATCACACTTCTCAGCCTCCCCGGGAAAATTTACTCTAGGGTGCTGGAAAGGAAGCTCCGACCAATTGTCGAACCTCAGATTCAGGAGGAGCAATGCGGATTCCGTCCTGGTTGTGGAACAGTGGACCAGCTCTTTATCCTTGCGGAGCTGCTGAGGGAGGCATGGGAGTTTGACCTGCCAGTCCACATGTGCTTTGTGGATCTGGAGAAGGCCTATGATCATGTTCCCCGAGGGGCTCTGTGGGGGGTACTGAGGGAGTATGGGGTACCAGGCTTGCTGCTACCTGTACAACTAAAGTGCGAACTGTGTCTGCATTCTCGGCAACAAGTCAGACACGTTCCCAGTCGGTGTTGGACTCTACCCTTGTCCCCGATCCTATTTGTGGTTTTCGTGGACAGGATCTCAAGGTGAGGAGGGTGTCTGATTTGGGGACCTCAGGATTGCGTCTCTGCTTTTTGCGGACGACGAGGTACTATTGGGTTCATCAGACCGTGATCTTCAACACGCACTGGAGCGGTTTGCAGCCGAATGCGAAGCGGCAGGGATGTGGATCAGTACCTCGAAGTCCAAGGCCATGGTCCTCTGCCTGAAACCAGTGGATTGTCACCTCTGGGTGGGGGGAGGAGTTGTTTCCCCAAGCGAGGGAGTTTAAGTATCTCGGGATCTTGTTCACGAGTGATGGGAAAATGGAGCATGAGGTGGATAGGCGGCTTGGTGCGGCATCAGCAGTAATGCGGACACTGTACCGGACCGTCGTGGTGAAGAGAGAGCTGAGCCCCAAGGCGAAGCTCTTGATTTACCAGTCCATCTACGTCCCAAATCCTCCCCTGTGGTCACAAGCTTTGGGTCGTGACCGAAAGAACGAGATCGCGGATACAAGCATCCAAAATGAGCTTCCTCCGCAGGGTGGCTGGGCTCAGCCTTAGAGATAGGGTGAGGAGCTCGGACATCCGGAGGAAGCTCAGAGTAGAGCCGCTGCTCCTTCGCGTTGAAAGGAGCCAGTTGAGGTAGTATGGACATCTGGTTCAGATGCCTCTGGGGAGGCTTCCTCTGGAGGTTTTCCGAACATGTCCACCTAGGAGGAGACCCCGGGGAAGACCCAGAACCTGCTGGAATGATTATACCTCTCGGCTGGCCTGGGAACACCTCAGAATCCCCCAGAAGAACTGGAAAGCATTGCTGGGGGAAGGATGTCTGGAATGACCTGCTCTGCCTGCTGCCTTTATGACCCGACCACAGATAAGTGGAAGAAAATGGATGGATGGAGGAAACTATGAAACTACTGATTTTAAATATTACAATAATATGTGGGTGTATAGAAAATGATGGATAAATATATGCTGCATATACATAATGTAAGTTTACAGAACTGATATTCTTCCTTGTTTATTGCCACTAATTGTAACAACTTGTAGAAATATCTTTTTAGCACTAAACTAGTGAAATTTTGATAAATTTGTTCACATTTTTTCGCTAAAAATTGAAATTTGATGCTTCCCTATAGATCGTTTTTAGAGATATTTTACGTTTTATTGCATTCAACAATCCAGGGATAAAAACAATAGTGGAACAAAAATTCTAGATTTTTTAAAATTGCAGTTTCTTCCAGTCCAGGAGAAGGGCCATCACTGTGTTAGGACGTGTGCATCTTTGTTGTTGTACTGAACGCTGGAAAGACTCAGTAGTTTACTTCTGTGGTGACACAGCTCCTCCTTGAACCAGATGACAATCAAGAGTGAAAACCTGTGGTGAGTTGTTTTTGCTGGCAAAGCATCACATATATGTTTTAGTGACAAATGAGACCAATTCTTCTACAATCACCGAACAAGGCCGCTAAGGTACCATAAAGCCCTTTGAACACATACATGAGCGTTACTACTTTCTTCTCAGCTACAATGTTTTTGTTTGTGCATTTGCTTGATCCTTTTTTGAAAGCACCAGCAGTGATGTCAACTTCCTTTTTAAACTCCTCATACCAGCTCATACCTTTGTAAGCGC
>NW_007578226.1:263081-268949 GCF_000690725.1 Stegastes partitus
ACCTACTGTGTATTAATGGCGCTATTTCCAGCCTGAATTTTAATTTGTATTGAAATATTTGTTGGTGTTTTAAGGTTCTAAGTGTTTGCTTGTACATCAGATTATAATTCAAAAGAAAAAATATTAGGCCTAGTCATTGCAACAAAGGTCAGCAAAACCTTTCAAGACTCAAATCTTCTTTTTCAATATTCCATGCATGCAGCTTTATTTTTGATGACGTACTCAATCCTCCTCGGCATGGATGGTACCAAATTCTGTTCTGCCATGCTTCAGATAAATGTTTTTGTTTTTTAGCTATTCTTTGCTTGAGAGGTTGTGTTGGTCCTCTGTGCATTCACTGTGGTAGTCCCGAGGTTTATGCCAAACATACTGGAGCCCATTTGCGCCGAACAATTTTATCTTAGGCCCGTGACGCATTGTGGGATTTTCAGCCGTCCGTGATGAAAGATCACAATCGTGATGATATCTTTGGTCTTGGCTTTAAATCGGTGGTCCTACGTCGCACTTTGAGACCGGTTCAAGGACGGCAGTCGTCATGGTCTTGCAACTAAAGACAACCTGCGATAACATTCTGACAGAAATTTGGGGTGATCATCTCATAGTGTGACTGCTACTGCGACCTACGTCAATAAACCAACCAATGGAAATGCAGAATGAAATGGCGTACTGATCAGCGCGACATTGGTGCTAAACTCAAATAGATGCTTTGCAGCTAAAATGGCAAAACGCATCGAAAAAGTACATGGGATGTTGACAAAGAAGACAGCCTAGTACCTCTTTGTTTTTTGGGATTTCTCTCCAAACACATAAATGCCACGAGGGCTCCGTTCATGCTAGCTTCTTTCTCATGGATAGATGGCCCACGCTTATGACATCTTATACTCGAGCATTCACGTCGACACATCGTAGGCTGCGATTCAGCTTATGCTTTCATCGTGCAATCTGTCATGGCCAAAGTGGATTAGATTCATGTTGTACAGTGAAGCTAGCTGTGAAACCCTTCCCCGTCTGTTTATACGAAGTAGATTGTCCCAATAACTCATTGTCCGTGGCGTCATTTTAGAAGGACGACCACTGCAGCTCTGATCAGTAGAACTATAACTTGTTCTATACCTCCTGATTTCTGCTGCAGCTTTGTTTCTACTGATTTCTAGTTGATCTCCAGGTGTCCTTTTCCACTTTTGTCAAGCTTCAAAATCAGATTCTGTCATAGATGCAAAACTCAGGAAGTCCCAACATCGTATTTGTCTTCAAATGTTTATAAGGGTAGAGACTCGGCTCGTCAGCATAGAAATAATGCCGTGTGATGCAATTTTCAGTAACTTGCCATTGGAATGACATTGCATTGAGGTGTATGGCTTTAATTTACATCGTGTTTATTTGCAGGCAAAAGTGTATTTGTTTATACATGAGCACCTTTATGAACATATATGTTTTATAATAACAATTAATGGATGTTTTTATGTCGTTTACGCAGCAGAAGACAACAGCAGTCCATAACTAGTGTTTTTACCGACACGGTAAAAAGATTTTTGCAGCTCCTGTAAGTTTTGCCCCACTGTTCTTTCTTCTTTAACAGATCTCTTAAACTGTGTGTTTCCTCTTTTTCAGGAAACAGAAGACACTGAGCCGTACGAGGTGTTCGTGCAGAGAGAGAATGCGATTTATTCATTTATCTAAACACAATTATGGAACGAATAATTTCAATGTGTTGAAAAGAGGTGACGTAAGTTTAGGGATGCTTTTGTAAAGCTTTCATTGTAAAACATGTGCCTCTGTGGGGTACATGCTTGAGTTGACCAACTGTTTCACTCATTGTTCACCGCATTCATTCAAGTGCATTACATTTAAAATCCAGCTTCATGCTTTTGCATAAATGTCACTCTTAGTGTAAGTTAATGCTTTAACGGAAATAATACTGTCTTGTAAATAAAGAGAACAACCAGACTATCACAATTGTTTAATAAATTGAGTTTAAACAAAACTAATTCTCTCATGATCAGTGGTCGGGGGACATTTCACATCTTGTGAACATCACACTTTGTCACCTGAAGATCTTACTTCGCCTGATTTTAACATCTTTGAACTTCCTGCGCAGACATCCTGTCCTCGCCCACATCTGTGTCACGCTGCAGACCCACCTCCTTTGCACCTAAGAGATCTGCACGAGACTTTAAAGAGAGACCACCTTGCAAAAGGTACTCAGACAACTTGTGTCTTATTTCCAGCCTCTTTTCTGCTTGTCGTCAGTGTGTGTGTGCACGGAGTTCAAGGACAGACGGGCTGAACGCATGCTGCAGTACAGGAAATGATTACTGACAAGTGCATCAGTCTGTGTATTCTGTACCTTTTTGACACTTGATTTTAGAGTTGTTAAGCTGACAAATATGTCATCTTTAAAAAAGGAAAAAAAAGTCACTGTCAGGATGACACACATTAAACTCTCTGGACCTCTAAGACCAACACATGCATCTTAGTTTTATCTTGCCACGACTAAGCTCCGAGGAAAGACTTGTCTTGCAGTTTTGTACTGAAGCATTGTTCATCGAGGCACTTTGCACTGCCACAGAAACCCTAATTTCCAACAGTAACCTCTGTACTGAGTCTGAAGCATTAGCATGTGTGTTCTTCAAAGCACTGCACTGTCCACGCCATCATTTTAGAAGGACTGCAGCATCATTTAATCATTCAATACGCCCCGACAACTGCTGCAACTCTTCAGATCATCTTCCTGTATCCCTTCCCATCTTTGTGAAGTCTCACATTAAGATTTTAATTTTAATGCGATTCTTTTTGCACGATGCAGGCATGTGGATCCATACGTCCAAAACTATCGCCTTCACAGCTAACCTTACAACCATGTTCATGCAACTCGGGTAACTGGAAATCACACGTCTACTCAAGATTTGTTTCAGCGATCACAGGCCTGTATTTTCAATCTAGTCTCTAAAGTCTTACAGTGTTTGTTTTTGATCGTTCATAAGAGGAGTCAGGATGATGCCACTTTAAATCATTTGACATTTAAGCGAGTTGGCACCGAGGTGTTCTCAATTCTGTCAGAAACTGTGCAGTCAGTGTGGTGGATGAGCGCTGCACTTCCTTCTAAAACACTTCAGCACGTCGACGTATAAGGCGTTATTTTGAGGTTTAGGTAGTGTGAAAAGAGAAGAGAGGTGTTTGCCTTCGTCCTTTCAGTGGCAGAACAATGCTGCAGTTTCTCTCTGACTTCAACGAAAAGTCTACTTTTCCGCTGAAGCTTTTTTACTTCGGAGCGTTTCTGACATTTGGGAGGATAGCAGAAGCAGAACTTCTCATCCCAGTCTCAGTATGTCTTCATCATCTCTTTTACTTGCTGTTTGACCTTTTGAAACCCTCCTCCAGACGCACTTCCTGTTCAGAAGAGAGACTCGTTTTTAGATGTTCAGGTGGTCAGAGGACCGTGTAAAGCAGCATGCGGTCCTCCTTCCCTCAGCACAGCACGCCGTTCTCTGCTGTGGTCACTATGAGCGGATGGAAGCTGGGCTTTGTTCTGCTTCTGCTCACATCTGTGTGTTTTGGCAGTCAAGGTAATTATGTTTTTCTTGTTTAAAAGAGGATGTTTTCTGGTGAATTTAAACATCTAACTCATCGCCAACCAGCCTCACTTTTCACTGTAATCGATTCTTTTCAGTGACTAATCGTCAACTCAAGACCGTTGGGTATGAAGCCCTCGTAACTCCGGTATGCGACAACAAAACGACGACGAGCCTCATGTGGGTGGTTTGTAAGATCAGAACAGAGAGAAACAGGGAACAAGAGTGTCTGCTGTCCAGGTACAGAGCCGACTCTTTCAACGGATGTGACTCCAGGTTCACGCTCGTGACCAACAATCGGACCGTGTTCCTCCACCTGAACAGCTTGACTCCAGCCGACAGCGGGATCTACACCTGCGAGTGTTCGTATCACGGAAGGACAGACGTTTTCCGTTTCAATGTCACGGTGAACGGTAAGAACATTTGAATCCTCCTTTAATCTGCTACTTACGGAACCCCTGAGTGGCCATAGAGGGGGAAAAAACAACACGTGGTAATGAGATAATTTAGCTCGTGGCCACAAGTTAAATTATCTCATTACCACGTGTTATTGTTTTCCTTAAATTGAAGGTCATCTTAACGTTCTAGGTCATGGTTTGTGCAGGAGCATGATGCCTGTACTTTAAGTAAAGAAATCATACAGTTGTTAGTAGTGATGCACGATGTTAAAATTTCTGGCCGATGCCGACATTAAGATTTCTGATCTCGCCGATAACCGATATTACCGATGTGGATATTCAATGTTTGTTCACACCAAAACATAAATATAAGTAATGACTGTGAGACAACGATTCAAAAGAAGCCCAAATTAGACCACGTAGTCTCCTTTATTATGGAACAAACATATTTAAACATATTTAACATTCAAGTCCAGGATTATTTAAGTAAAAACATCTGTGGAATAACAGCGACATCAAACGTAGAGACGAAGGCGCTAAAGTTAGACAACCATCGGTTTGTCATGTCGGCTAAATTAGTTCCAATGTGGTCGTGGATATATCGTGCGTTTCTAGTTTTTAGAGCAACAAATTTGTCTTAGCTTTGATTATTTGCAGATCTCAAATTAAAAATAATTTTAAAGTAAATCGGGTTTAATAGAAGTTCCCCTGCCGCCTTAAAAATGTCAATTTCTTTATGCTTTGCACAGTTCAAAGTGGTTTTATCAATCTGTGTTCACATGCTATTGAGCTGAATATTTATATTTAAATTTACAAAAAAAAAAGTTTATTATTTAAATTTTAAGTTGATTTTAGTGTTTGAATCTATCTCCATACACACTGTAAAAAGCTATCTGCAATTATACATCATTTTTTAAAATTTAAATATATTTTTGAAAAACATTAAAACATCAAAAAAAAATAAAAAATTGTGAATTTACATTTCCAGTGAGAAATAACGCTACAAATTAAAATTCAGAGTAACCATAATATATATAAGTAAAATGAATTCCTTTTTTTCCTTTTTTTAAGACACAAAATGACTACATTTAAAACATTTTATTGTCATTTTTTTACTATTTTGGGGGGTTTAATAGATGTAACTTGAAACTCCATTGTTCATATTGTCAGTATATTTCTAAAATTAGACACAATTAGTCATCATTAAGAGGAAACACAAAGTATTGGTTGTGTAGTTGTTGGTTAAATGAGAGATATGTTGAATATTGAATACAGCATTGGTGATCTATTTGACCCTTATCTGAGCTTACAGGTCATTTAATAGTTTTTCTACATATAAATATTCTTCATTAAACTGCTAAAAGCCCCCAAAACACATAAAAACAAGGTAGAAATTGTAATATGTTTGAATCATACAACACTAGAGTGATTATTTGTATTTTGCAGGATTTTTGTGGCGCCTCAGTTCGTGGAATATTATCGTTCTTTTGACAGCTGAGCTTTTATAGTCATGGTCGTGTTCATCACTTCATTTCTGTCTGTTTTTCTGACAGTTTATTTCTTATTTATGTTTTAGGGGAGAAAGAGGTGAGCACTTCCACGAAAGCGTATGTTTCAATTTCTTCGATCGCTGTGTTGATAGTCATCAGCGTCGCCGGAGTTCTGCTGGGATTTATCCACCAGATGAAGAGCCACAAGTGAGTGTTCAGTTTGGACTTTTCTGTAATCTCACTGTATTTATTGTGAATAATTATCAAAATATATGCTGCATATGTACTCCATGTTTCACTCAGACCCACAGAAGCAGCTGGATTACCTGACTGTGAGACTCCCAGCTCTTTGGTGAGTCATGAATTCTTACGTTCTACCTTTAGGCCTCTGAACCCGAAGCAGTTTCT
>NW_007578226.1:270458-276980 GCF_000690725.1 Stegastes partitus
CATATTTTTATTTCATTTAAAGGATGCAAATGAGCCAGAGGACCCGTACGCGAGCCTTCAATATCGTGCAGATGATCTCTACCAGACGATCTCCTCGATTCACCATCAACACGACGCCAAGACAAGTCCAGAACAGAACAACAGCAGAGTCCACGTTGACGACGAGGACTCTGATTCAAGAGACGAAATCTACGAGAACTTTCGATTTAGGTCAACATAAATGTGTTTCATGCATTTTTGGTTTGGTTAACATGTACATTCATACTTTTCTCCTGTTTTTTTTAAAATATATATTATTGTATATATATTATATTGTAATTGACAATGTAAGTCTGTTACTATTTTTTGTGGATTTACATCCAATAAAAAACTAAGTTTACATTCAAATTACCTGCGATGAGGAGGAGGCTATTTATTGTTTGAGCTCGTTTTTTGTGGTGAACATGTACATTTATACAACTTTTCTGTGATTTTATTTACCTCAGCAGGAAATTCACTGCCTGGTAATCAGATGTATTTGTGTTCTTGATGCCAGAACAACATTCAATGTCTGTAGCTGTTGTGCTGTGACTTGTGTTTGCTTGATAATGATTCAAAGGCTAATAGACGATTTTTGTCAAGATGCTGGATCATGATTATGTGTCATCTATCGGACAAAGACGCCTGAAATCCAAGCTGACTGGTTTTGTTTATATCCACTCCGCATTAAACTGTTAATACAATATAAATGTAATGAAGTATTCGTTTTTGTTTTAAACACTCATGAGTTCAGAGTTTCTGATTCAGATTCGTCACTGCCAGGACCATTTTAAAAAATAAAAACAGAATCTGAATCAGTAAACGGAAGGTTTGAATGCAGGTTAACAGATTCTGCTCAAAAATATCTGAATATCACACTTGGCTTCAATCTGTCAACTTTAATTTGACGTTTGTGGAGCTTCGGTGCACCAACAGGCCTACGTTTAGAAACCACTCGGCCGTGTTGTCACCGGTCACTGTGTGTTATATCGGTGCTGTGTAAAGGTGACATGTCGGGTCCTTGTAAGCAAATAGAATCTGCGGTGAGCTGTCAGCAGCTCTCTGTTCTCCATTTATCTCTTCATAAAGAACACAAAACCACAACAGCAGACATGTCAGTTTCAGCACATCATGACATGAGATCGAACTCTCGCTCACCATCCGGACCGTAGCAGCGCCAGCTAGAATGGGTTTTTGTTCTGAGAAAGTTTCGCAAAGTTCTGAAAAGGTTTTAGTTTTCTTTCAGTTCCCAGAATGTTCTTCTTAACGATAAAATAACTAAAGACCATTAAGTTTTCACGTTCTAAAAGCTGTGTTCTTCCTTTGTCATAGATTCTATATTGTGTTTCCTCAGCAACATCCTCAGAACATCCTCAGAACATTGCAGGCAGAATGTTCCACCTTTGTCAATAACGTCTAATAACGAACGTTCTGTTATCTGAGGCCTCGATGACATCTGGAAAATGTTTTTTGAATATCGTTAGAAAACATTTGTCCCTAATTACCACGGAACCTTGTGAGAACCATTTATCAAGGAATAACATTCTATAATATGTTCCCTCAACAACATCCCTGAAACACCGTCAGAACATTGCAGGCAGAGTGTTCTTCCCTTGTCATCACTGTGGAGATGTTTTCCAGAAGAACATTCTATAACATGTTCCACCTTTTATATATCACATTACGGGAACGTTCTAAAGACTTCTGTGTATTCAACATTCTGCCGTCTGAGGCCTCGATATCAGGAAAATGTTTTTTGAATATCGTTTGAAAACGTTCTTACTTAGTTACCCTGAAACCTTGTGAGAATGATTTATCGAGGAACAACATTCTATTATATGTTCCTCAACAACATCCTGGGAACATTGCAGGCAGAATGTTCCACCTTTTTTATTACATCACATTACGGGAGCATCTTATAAAGAAAGTTCTGTTCGATAACATCTTGAAAATGTTTCCAAATATTGCATTGAATGACGAACGTTCTACTGTGTGTTCCCTCAACAAAAAGACCAAATGTTCTACCTTTGATAAATATGACATTACAGGAACGTCACAACGTTCTATAACATGTTCCCTCAACGACATCCATCAGAGGCGGGCTGTTCTACCTTTGTCGACATATCAAGAACATTTTATGATGTACTGACAAAGTTGAAACATTCTGCCAGCAACGTTTTGAGGATGTTGTTGAGGAACACATTATAAATGTTGTTCTATAAATCATTCTCACAATGTTCTAAGTGATATCAAACAGACGTTTTCGAGGCCTCCGATGATTTTCATACGACAAGAACATTTCATGAAAACCACCAGAAGCCTCGGTAACATTTTTTGAATGTTGTGTTGAGAACGTTCCTCCTTCGTTGCCGAGGAACGTCATCTGTGTTCCTGACAACGTTCTCCAAACATCCTCTGAATGGTGCAGATGAAAGTCTTGGTTCACTTTAACCTCACAGGAACATTACAATGATAAATATCCTTAAAATGTTCTTTGAACATTAGATTAAAACTTTAAAAACATGATTAGAACTTGTAGGTAATGTTGTGGGAACGTTCCCTGCTTGCTGGGAGGACTGGGAGGTTGAATTCGGTTGGGAATATTTGACCAGTGCCAGATCTTAATTGAAAATGTGCCTCTAATTTTCTTTTACTCATTTTTTTGTTGTTGTTGTATTGTGTGCCCGCTGGGTGTTCTAACTTCAGCGTGACTGAATGTGAAAGAAGAAACTGTCCTATACACGCACTTCCTTTCGACCAGAACTGTGAATTTGAGGGTTAGGTGGCATGACTTTGAAGGCAGCAGTTCCTTCTTTGCCAGTATGGGTGGACGAGAACTGACTTCTCTTCTTCTTCTTGTACTGTCTTTTTGCATCGACAGCCGAGGTAATGATGTTTTTCACTAATAATCGTCCAATCTTTGCTTTGACGAGTACATTTTTAAGTCTTAGGTGTCATTAACAAAATTCAGAAATACACCAAACGTGGGCTGTTTTTTTAAAATATTGATTATAATTGACTGGTTGCAGAGATTCTTGTGAAGACAGTTGGGAAAGAAGCAGACGTTACTCCAGTGTGCGGCAACATAAGACTGAATTTCATCATGCTGATCGTTTGTAAGATCAGGACGGAGAGGAACAGACAAGAGTGTCGTCTGCTGTATCGACATGGACACGACTTTGAACATCGATGTGGATCCAGGTTCTCACTGATTAAAGAAAATCAGATCGTATTTCTCCACCTGAGCGGTTTAAAACCTGCCGACAGCGGAAACTACACCTGTGAGTGTTCATATGACAGAGGAACAGACGTTCTCCATCTCAGTGTCACAGTAGAAGGTAAGCACATTTTATCTTCTTTCCATCCTACGTTAACTAACTTTAAGGTGGTTCTGTGTTAATATATGTGATGTCTGTACTCAGTCATACAATATTTAGCTTTGCTGATTTCTTAGCTTTGGTTTGCTGCCGCCTTAGAAATGTGACTTAAGTTGATTAATCAGTTCAAGATTAGATTTTCAAATGTATTAGCAATATGATGACTTTTATGAAGAACATGATGTCCACTGCTGAGAGTTAGAGCTGTTTCAGTTGACAGAATAAAAACTATGACCTCTGTTTTTGGGCGTTTTGAAGCCGTTTCACCTCTCACCCGCTGACTGATGGGGGAGTTCCAGATTTGTGTTGTCTTCCCTAAATCACATCATGACTAATGGCTGGTTGACTCTCACATGAGCTGAGATGTGAGTTGTTTTAAACCTGCCACATGAGGGATGATTAAAGTTATTGAAACTTTCTGGGGAAAGATGCCAAGACTTGATTTGAAGTACCTGATAAGCGGTGTTATAGAGATGCCAGTTTAACTTAGATGGTTGTCTTCTTATATTCTCAAAGGAGTGTCCCGTATCCTTGAGATGAAGATGTTTGTAACCCGTTGCTGGTGCTAGTTGGTGCCAGTGCTTAGTTGGTTCAAATATGGCACATCCAAAGAACCGGTTGCTTTTCCATTGGCAAGGAGCCAAGTTAGAGCCACGCCAGTTGACCAAACAACACTCGCGCCATACAAAATCCGCACAGGACTCCAGACTGACTTCTTCACTGGTGCGACCAATTTTCTCATTTGGTCGCACTTCCCACCTTGTCACAGGCAAAACACATGACTTGCTGAACATTTTCTTATCACTAGACTCTATAATTTACCGATGTTCCCCGAACGCCCCACATAGCTGGCTGCTGTTGGTGGCCGCGGTGCTCAGACCGGTGTGCGACCAAAAACGACTTTAAAAAGAGTAAACGAGGGCGTTCTAATGTCAGATTTGTCCAAGATGAAGCCGAGTGATTTTTCTTTCATGCGGCCTTTCCTATGAGCGGAAAAAACAGCGCATGTTTTTCACGAGAAGACCTCATTTCTAAGCGTAAACATCGCAGTACACCGAAGTTATAAAAGTACTGTTTTCCAATACATCTATGATTGGACCAGAGACGTCCTGGCGAACAACAACACAAATCACCGCTTGTGTGTCCCATTCATTGGTCTCCTTGGTGACGATAACTCCGCCCCCAGCCCCTGACATACTCGGTTCTTAGCTCTGGTCCAGTAAAGAGTTGCTAAGCACCAGTTTTGAGAACCTTGCTTAGGTGGTGGAAACACAAAGAACTGATGCCAAGTCAGGCTCTGGCCCCGAACCAGCACTGGAACCAGCTCGGTGGAAAAGGGGTCAAAGAAGTCCAGCTGCCTTCGACTTCAGAGTATTGTCATGATGTTTCTTTATACTTGAAGCGAAACCACAGTCCAAACAAAGACTTTTGTTCTTTTTAATGTTTCAGGGGAGGACGACGTCAGCAGTTCAACAAAAATGTCACTTTTAGCTTTAGTTGGTGTGATGATAGTAATCACTGTAGCTGGAGTTCTTCTGGGATTAATCCACAGGAGAAGGAATCATGGGTGAGACACTATTAATAATATAATGGTTGGAGCTTTTTTGATGTGGATGTAAGTTCAGTTTTGTTGATTTCACCCAGAAGATGCCTGCATTACTATACTTTGGATTTTCTTCTTGTGCTTGTGAACATATGTTCCAGTAACTCCAACATCTTTTCCTTCTGTCAGGCACTGTTCAAGGCCAGAAGCATGTGGATTACCTGCACATAAAACTCCTGGCTCTTCAGTGAGTAACGTATTCTAATGTTTCAGAATTTCAAAGTCACAGAAGCTTGTTTCATGCTAGAAAAGACATGAATCCATTTAAAAGCAGAGGTTTCTGTGAACGGAGACTCTCAGAGGCGACAGATTCTCAACATTTGTTCAACATAACTCAGTCAGACTTTACAACATTGCATTGTTTTATTTTACAGAATGAAAATGACCCAGATGAGCTTTACACAAGCCTTCAGCAGCCCACGAATGATGTCTACCAAACTATCGCCTCCATTCAACACTGACAGGACAGCAAGACAAACTGCAAACAAAATAACTGTCGACTTGGTCTGATCCACCAGATGTGGACGTCGAATACAAGTCTTCCAATTGTGCCACACTTTCCATGTGACCTCCTCCTCTTCTTCTGCTACCTGTGTGTTACTGTTGACTAAATCCCCGTTTACTTCAGAAAATAGCAAAAACAACAACTTCAGAGCAGCTACTTACACACAGAAAAGAGCAGTTTGGGGGCTGAATTAGCCATTTAATGACAGTGTTGTCTCCCTGTGTGGAAAAGTTCCAGCAAATTACATTCCCCCGTCATTATTTTCATGGGGCACCATTGCTGCATCCTGGGCTGAGCATCGCCCAAGATGATTTTGATTGGTTTTAATGAAGAGAAAGAAATAAGCAAGAATGTTTCTACACAGCAGTATGTTGGATGGTCTGACCAACAAAAGGCCAACATAACTATGTTTCAATGCGTCGTGTGAATGTGCAGATTTATGCGTGAAGACGTCTTGTTAATGTAAATAAGAGACGAGGATGGTGTCCTTGAAACCAGCAGCTGGTTTGTTGTTAACAGAAGGACATTCTTTCCTCTCATGAGAGTTTCTGGGGAGATTCACCACCTGGACACAAGAGATATTTGTTACACTGATGAAGGAACTATAATTAAATGTATTTAACTGTTGGACTCTGACTTGTGTTTTCACTTGGTGATGGGAACAAAATGCTAATAAAATATTGTGTCATATTGTTTAAGATGTTGGATCATTACAACGTGTCATCTTTGAGACGGAGATGCTTTCACACCTGTAATTGTCATGTCCATCGGGTTTTGTTTTATGTTTGCACATTTTGTGTCTTGTCTGTCCTGTTTTATTTTGAAATCACTAACTTGTCTCTATCGTAGCTTTACTTCCTGCACGCCCTGCCCCCGTCTCATCACACCTGCTCCCTGATGGTCTTCCATCACCTGTTTCCCATCTTCCCTCACTACCTCGTGTATACCACCCTGTGTGTCTCACAGTCTCGTTGCCAGTTTGTTGTACTTCACGGTCCTCGTCCCAGCGTTTCTTCATA
>NW_007578226.1:278021-280213 GCF_000690725.1 Stegastes partitus
TTAAACTTTCTGAAAATGCAAAACTACAGCAATGACTCATTCAGAATGTTTTTAATATTGATTGTAACTGATTGATTTCAGTGACTCTGGTGAAGACAATTGGGAATGAAGCAGATGTTACTCCAATATGCAGCAATGAAACAGAGAAATTCATCACGCTGATAGTTTGTAAGATCAGAACAGAGAGGAACAGACAAGAGTGTCGTCTGCTGTATCGACATGGACACTTTGAGTTTGAACATCGATGTGACTCCAGATTCTCACTGATCAAAGACAATCAGATCGTATTTCTCCACCTGAGCGGTTTAGAACCTGCCGACAGTGGAAACTACACCTGTGAGTGTTCACATCATGGAGGAACATATATTCTCCATCTCAATGTCACAGTAGAAGGTAAGCACATTTTATCTTCTTTCCATCATATGTTAACTGATTCTAATGTGGTTTTGTGTTAATATATTTACTCTCTAATGTGACATGATGTCTGTACTCAATCCTACAGTATTTAGAGGAACACATTTGTGTTTTTGTCGTCTTTTCGATGATTTCTCAGCTTTGATTTGGACACTATAAGTCATTTTAAATTCAATCAGCTTTAAAACTAAGTTCCCTGCTGCCTTTGAAATGTGAGTTAACTGCACTTTGATTGATTAATTACTTCAGTCGTCTTATGAGCAGTAAAATTAACTAAGCTTGAGAAATAAGTTCAATGAACTAAGAACGATCTTCACACAGATTCAGAGGATGTATCTCCAGTTCAAATGACAACTCGTTATGCTTTGACCGGTGGCTGTGTGGTCATCATTTCAACTTTAATTATTCTGGGATTCATATTCAGAAGACGCCGCCGCAGGTGAGTCACTACTGGAATGTACATGGTGTCAGGAAAGCAATTTTTTGAAATTATTTTCAATGATTTTTTTTTTAAAAGTTCCATTCTAACAATATCACATACAAATATATCTCATCTTAAAAATCATTAAAGGACTACAGTTGTAAATTTGATCTTTCATTTCCATGTGAAGCAGTGAAAACATTGACTGAATAAACTTCCACATTCATGACTATAAAGCGTCCGTTTTGGATTTTCTTCTTGTGCTTGTGAACATATGTTCCACTAACTCTGACATCTTTTCGTACTGTTCAAGGCCAGAAGCATGTGGATCACCTGCACATGAAACTCCTGGCTCTTCAGTGAGTAACATATTCTAATGATTCATAGTTTTAGTTTCATGTTTGTTATTAGAAAATACATGAATCCATTTAAAAGCAGACGTTTCTGTGAACGGAGACACTCAGAGGCGACAGATTCTCAACATTTGTTCAGTCAGACTTTACAACATGTTGCATTGTTTTATTTTACAGAATGAAAATGACCCAGATGAGCTTTACACAAGCCTTCAGCAGCCCACGAATGATGTCTACCAAACTATCACCGCCATTCAACACTGACAGGACAGGAAGACAAACTGTATAAACAAAATAACCGTCGACTTCATCTGACCCACCAGATGTGGACGTTGAATACAAGCCTTCCATTTCTGCCACACTTTCCATGTGACTTCCTCCTCTTCTTCTGCTACCTGTGTGTTACTGTGGACTAAATCCCCGTTTACTTCCGAAAATAGCTTCAGCAAAACATGTTCTCCCGTCATTATTTTCATGGGGCACCACTGCTGCATCCTGGGCTGAGCATCGCCCAATATGATTTTGATTGGTTTCAACGAAGAGAAAGAAACAATCAAGAACATTTTTACCCTCCTGTAGTTCAATGAGGTTGAGGTGCAGTCAGAACATTCTACACAGCGCTATGGAGAATGGTCCAACCAACAAAAGGCCAACATAAATATTTTTTTTTGCATCATGTGAATGTGCAGATTTATGCAAGTGAAGATGTCTTGTTCATGTAAATAGGAAACACGAGGATGGTGTTCTTGAAACCAGTGGCTGATTATTTGTTGGCTTTTAACAGAAGGGAATTCTCTCCCCTCGTGACTAAGATCAACAAGAAAACAGAGCCTCTGGGGAGATTCACCACCTGACGGTTGTTCTACGAAGCGAGATTAGTGGGTTAGCAGGTATGTTGAGTTTAAAGTCAGAGTTTTCAGTGTCATGAAGGTGGTTCTCTTTTTACCCGGCTAGATCTCCACGGTAACTGATGCTGTGGAGCTAGATCTCCATGGTAACTGATG
>NW_007578226.1:280248-298307 GCF_000690725.1 Stegastes partitus
TAGATCTCCACGGTAACTGATGCTGTGGAGCTAGATCTCCACGGTAACTGATGCTGTGGAGCTAGATCTCCATGGTAACTGATGCTGTGGAGCTAACCTGGTTGGGAGCAGGCTATGTTCAGAGTTTCAGATTTAAATAGACTGGAAGGAGCGTCTCCCTTCAACCAGATCATTTCCTGACTATTATTTAAGAACGATACAGATTTTCAGCTGTTTTATCTGCTAACATGCTGAGCTGTGTGTGACTAATATCACTGAATGAAGCTGGAGAGTTACAGCATCGTACACTGTAAACACTGGTTGCCATGGGAACCCGGCATGCATTTAGTTGGTGATGCAGAAATCACATAAATATGTTTTTATGTTTGGCTCTGATTTGCTGTCAGGTCGGTTTACTCTGCTGCTACTGCAGGTGATAGAACACAGAAAATGGATTATTTATTACAGAGAATATTCAATCAACAACATTAATTTTGCTTTGATTTGGCCAAAAATTAAAGTGATATCCTGCATTATGGGACAGAGTCACTTCAATATCATCTTTAAATATATGAAGTTTAACTTTAATGTGTAGCTGTCAGTTAGAAATAAGCGGCTGCATCAGTGGAATATTATATATGAACATGTTGAACAGGTTTCTACCAGCATTTCTGTCTGCCACCATTTGCAGTTGCAGCGCTTAATGCTGTCATACATTGTTATATTCATTATTGTTCTCCTTTAAAACAACGTGTTGACTGAAGGAGCTGCACACAATGGTTTCATTTTGTGCAGAAGAAAAGTCACGTGACGCATTAAACGCCTCCTTTTATGTGAACAGAGTCTGAAGCAGAAAGTCTGAGCTGACAAAGAAAGTTGAAAACAACCTTCATGATACCCGTAAACTCTGACTAGAGCTTTAGTTTTTGTCAAACCCACTTACACAAAGAAAGCTGGATATGTCAAACTCGCTTCATAGTTCATACCTCTGTGTACACAAGAGATATTTGTTACACTGATGAAAGAACTATAATTAAATGTATTTAACTGTTGCACTCTGACTTGTGTTTGCACTTGATGATGGGAACAAAATGCTAATAAAATGTTGCGTCATATTTTTCAAGATGTTGGATCATTATAACGTGTCATCTTTGAGACTAAGATGCTTTAACACTGTAATTCTTTAAACTGGACGTGACTGATTTGTTCATTTTCACTCTGTATGAACCTGTTAACATGAGATGTAACTCCTCCTTTTTAACCCACATACTTTGTTCTCAGTCATGTTTCAGATACTCTATGATCTTTTTTAAACGTTCACCATTACCTGACCTTTTGGATGATTTAATAATATTTATATAGGTCAGTCTGGTTTCCTTATGAAGCGATGAGGAACGGAAACTGCAGTGAAAGCTCAGGCCTCTAAAAGCATCAAAACCACAAACATGTTGGTTTAAACACGATGTCTGAATCTTACTAAACAACAACATCAGTGCAGGCAGCACTGCGTAACTGTAGCACAACATCAGCAACACAAGTCTGTTAGATCTGATCTCCAAACCAACAAGACAAGACGTAAAAGTTCTTATAAACTTATTGAGATATTTGCAGCCTGACTGTTTTCTATTGTGTGTCTGCTCGCTGTTTGACCTGTTGCATGTCTTAAGATGAAGCAGAATCAGGGGCGTNCTCTGTATGAACCTGTTAACATGAGATGTAACTCCTCCTTTTTAACCCACATACTTTGTTCTCAGTCATGTTTCAGATACTCTATGATCTTTTTTTAAACATTCACCATTACCTGACCTTCAAGTTGATTTAATAATATTTATATAGGTCAGTCTGGTTTCCTTATGAAGCGATGAGGAACGGAAACTGCAGTGAAAGCTCAGGCCTCTAAAAGCGTCAAGACCACAAACATGTTGGTTTAAACACGATGTCTGAATCTTACTAAACGACAACATCAATGCAGGCAGCACTGTGTTACTGTAGCACAACATCAGCAACACAAGTCTGCTAGATCTGATTTCCAAACCAAAGTAAAAGTTCTTATAAACGTATTGAGATATTTGCAGCCTGACTGTTTTCTATTGTGTGTCTGCTCACTGTTTGACCTGTTGCATGTCTTAAGATGAAGCAGAATCAGGGGCGTGGACGCACTTCCTTATGTTTGAGGTGCAGCAGCTCAGTGTGTCGGTCTTCTTCCTATCACTACAATCTGTTGTGTAGCTGCTGCAGCAGTTGTTCAGTCTGAAACCAGAATGGACGCATTGAAACTGAGCTTTCTTCTGCTTCTGCCGCTGACTGTGTTTGTTGATGCCGAAGGTAATGTCACGTTGTTTTGCTTTAAAGACGAGACAAAATGTTTCTGATTTGACTTTCTGTAAATGCAAAACTACAGCAATTGCTCATTCAGGATGTTTTTAATGTTGATTGTAACTGATTGATTTCAGTGACTCTGGTGAAGACAATTGGGGATGAAGCAGATGTTACTCCACTATGCAGCAATGAAACATTCATCACGCTGATAGTTTGTAAGATCAGAACAGAGAGGAACAGACAAGAGTGTCGTCTGCTATATAAACATGGACACTTTGAGTTTGAACATGGATGTGACTCCGGATTCTCACTGATCAAAGACAATCAGATCGTATTTCTCCACCTGAGCAGTTTAGAACCTGCCGACAGCGGAAACTACACCTGTGAGTGTTCTTATCATGGAGGAACATATATTCTCCATCTCAATGTCACAGTAGAAGGTAAGCACATTTTACCTTCTTTCCATCTCAGCTTTGATTTGGACACTATAAGTCATTTTAAATTCACTCAGCTTTCAAACTAAGTTCCCTGCCGCCTTAGAAATGTGAGTTAACTGCACTTCGGTTGATTAATCAGTTCAAAGTCGTCTTTTGAGCAGTCGAATTAACTGAACTTAAGAAAACAAGCTCAATAAACTCAAAATGTTGAGTTGACTCAGCTACTTGCGTAGACACGGTTACAGACTCAGTACGACTTGTTTCATTGTGACAGTCTCTAACACCTGTGATTGGACGTTTTCACTGTTAAATGAAGAAGAAACTCTTTAGACTTAAAGCTTTTTTTTTTTTTTCATTCCAAAGATTCAGAGGATGCATCTCCTGTACAAATGATGACTCCTTATGCTTTGATTGGTGGCTGTGTGGTCATCATCGTTACTTTAATTCTTCTGGGATTCATATTCAGAAGACGCCGCCGCAGGTGAGTCACGACTACTTTCCATGATTTCCAGCTTAATTCTTCTCATGACATCACACACAGACGTATGTCATTTTAAGAATCATTAAAGGCACTACAGGTGTCGATTTGATCTCTTATTTTTATGTGGAGCAGTGAAAACAGACTGACTCTCTCCATTTATCCAACAGAAAACAGCCAGAATCAGCGAGCTGTCCTTCAGACACGGTACTGCTCAGAAAAACCTTCCTTCCTCATATTATAGCTTTAATATTAATTGTTCTAATTCCACGTCTTCTTCTGCAGGTTTCTCAGGACATTGAGCCCTACAGCACCTACAGACAGACAGGAAGTGGCCTCTACTCCACTGTCAAGATACAACCACGCATTTGAGGAAGTCGGTGTCATGTACAGTACAAGTGGAGCTAATGTTCTGTTAATGGAGCAACAAGAGTAGTTCAAGCTTTTGTCCACCAGGTGGCTCTATTCAGCAATGTGACATGTACTGAAGCTTTGTTATTCATCTGCAAATTGCAATTGTATGTATGTATTTTTTTGTATATAACAATGATCAGAGTCAGCTGATTGTGTCCTTAAAAAACAAAACGGTGACTCAGATATGACCTGATTACTGTTTGATTGATTCCATCTGATACAAACATATTTTATATTATTTTAAAGGCAGATTACAGTTAAATGGACAAAAGTTCAATCGTTATGCAAAAGTTTTATCCAGGAACTGCCCTGTTGTTGTATTTAAACTGACAGTACATAATATTAATATTAAATATTGTTGCAGCAGAGGAGTCGTGTTTTTATTGTAAACTTTTATTTACAGTTACACCCCTGCTTTGTTGTGCTCCCTTATTTATAATACGGAAAAGATATTTGAATACTTGTATTATCTAGAAGAATATGTACATTTTCCACAATTTACATCTGTTGAAAATGATTTAAGAACACTTCTAAAGCCCTCATTTTTATTCGATGTGGAGCCTCTTGTGTAGTACTGCTGATGACCACCAGGTGTCACTGAAACACTTCATAGTAGCTCCGACTGCAGCTGCAACTAAATTATGTTTTCAATGAATTATTGGTTCCTGCTGATTTATTTTTGAAATGTTAAAAAATAAATGTTGAATTTGTCTTTAATCTAATATAAGATTATATTAAAAGTCAGCATCTCTGACTAACCAAACGTTTTAATTTTATTTATTTATTTATTTCCATCAAAAAGGTGCATTTGAACACATTCACAGGTGTATTGTGATTACACAAATTTAGTCAATGAAGCTGTTTCAGTCAGATTTAATAGTTGTAGCTATATCTCTAAAATTAAATACAGTTGATGGTATTAAACAGAAAAAAATGTTATTTGTTCTGTAATTTTGCAGTTTTTAGGGTTAAATGAAAAATATCTTGTATAACTGCAAATTGTTTTCACAACAGAAAAGCTAAATTAATGTTTTTTAACCACCTTATATCATCTACAAGCATTGGTAATATGTCAGAATATTTTTTTTGTAGCCCTTATATATGTCATTTTATCAATCTATAAACAAATATTCCCATTTACCATATATTTATTTGTATAAATGTCATTTAACATTTAAAACTGAAAAAAATTATAATGATTAAAGCAAAAAAATGTATTTTAATTATTATTTTACAGCATTTTTTTTGGTGTCCAAACTGCTGCAAATGATCTTTTATTAGTATTATTATATTTTTTTTTCATTTGACAACAATCATACACTATTCTGCATGACTGACTCAGTGATGATAATCCACATTTAGAGCCTCATACAGTATGAATAAAAACTTTAGGTGTGTAAATATTCTGTAAAAACACTGCATATGTTTCTTTTCAGTCAGAGAAAACATGGATCCTCGAATGATAACGTTTCTCCTGAAATAAGGCTCATCTATAAAACTGTGGAAACATTTTGTGTTCTGTGGATTCAAAATCATTTTCAGTGAATAATACGTCAACACAGCTGATTTATGTGATTTAAAGAACTCATATTGAAGTAGTGTTATTTAAAACATTATCTTGATGTGTAAATGTACATTCTATGTGACTATGACTGAACTGGTAGAAATTATTCTTTATTTAAATACTTTAAATTTTCAAGTAGACTTTAATTATAGTTGTACTGGAGGAACCAGGATCTGTGTGGCAGGTAGTTCACGTCCCAAAGAGGCTCCTCCCCACAACAATCAGCGTACCTGAATGTTTTCACCTGGTCTGAACTCAGCTGTTGTGACTGCAGCACTGCCTCATGTCAGATGGTTTCCTCCTTTTCTTTTGCAGGTCTGATCACTGCTTAGTTTAACAAGCCTCAGCTGCAGCACACCGACACTTCTGCTCAGACAACTTGAAGAGAGTGCTTCTCACAGATTGTAAGGCTTTTTATGATTTCATTTCTGTTCTAACCACAGGCGTGTGTTGTTTAACCTTGCACTTGCTGACACTTTTTTTTTTTTCTAATGAGTTCGCTGGAAATGTTGCTGGGTCATGTGTTTGTTTTAATGTGAACATGTGCTTCCTGGTTTGGTCGTGTCAAACCCACCCAGCTTCTTCTGCCTGTTTAGCTGTGTGTTTCCTCTACACGGATGTGAACCGATGCATGTTTTTGATATACAGTGATAGGAAAGTATCTCCTTCCCCTGTGAGTATACAGTGTCTGAAAACATGAACCTGTCTTTGGAAGGTTTCCCTTTTTATTGCTTTCAACACTGAATCAAGGTCTGTTTAATCAGGCTTTTCTTTTTTGACAAGAACTTACCAAAAAAAAATCTAAAAAGTATTGACCTCCTTCTAAAGGGACTTCCCTAATTCTACACAGATGCAGCTAGTTAGTGCTACATGTCGCATCATTACTTAACTGGAGTTCATCTGAGTGCAGTGACTGTACCTCATGTGATTGCAGTGCAAAGGCATCAATATCTGGACGGTCCGGTTACTGGTGAATCAGCACTGCTGGTTATGACTACGCCATGAAGGCAAAACAATACTGGAAGCAACTGCATGGAAAAGTTTTTGAGAAGTACGAGTCAGGGAAACATTTTCAAGTTACTGAGTGTCCTTGAAGTAGAAATATGACACGAGTAGATCTGTGTAGAGCAGGTCGATCTCAAAAAGTGATGGATGGAGGCCACCAAGACACCCAGGACTCCTCTGAAGGGCTTCCAACCTGGAGTGGCTGAAATAGGAACTATTTCCTGTTCTTAACCGGCCAAAGCTTAATGGTAGAGTCGCAAGGAGAAAGCCAGTTAATTTAATATTAAATCTCAACTTGAAATCAGCAGAAGGCATGTGATGCACGCCAAGGTCAACGGGAAGAAGGTTCTTTGGTCTGATGACAACAACATGAGATCTTTGAGCATCTGACTTGATTTCCAAACACCACACATCATCACGAACACACCACAGTGAAGCATGGTGGTGGCAACATCATGACTGAAGCATTGTGGAGGCAGTATTATGACGCGACGATGCTTTCGTCAGCAGGCTGGAAGGCTTGTAAAAGGTAAAAGTAATGGTGCAAAGTATAGGGAAACCCTGCAGGACAACCTGATGCGGTCTGGAAGAGAACTGAAACTTGGGAGAAGATTTGTTTTCCAGCAAGTCAGTGATCTGAAGTAAACAGCCAAAGCCACATCTAAATAGTTCAAATGCAACGAGGTTAATGTTCTGGAGTTCCCCCTTGTTGAAAGTCAGACCTCAGTTTAACTGGGAACTTGCAGCTGAGCTTGTTTACTCCTGATTTCTGCGTCACCTGACAGAGCATGAGCAACAAGAAATGTGGTTAAAACTGCAGCAGATGTGCAAAACGGAGACCAACACAGGTTTAATGCTTAATTGTTGGTCAGTTTAAACTGACTGTGATTCAGTGTTGAAAAGCAATAACAGGGGAACACTTCCAAGGGGCTTGAATGGTTTTTATAGACGCTGCTGGCCTGCGTTGGTCGTTGCTCTTGGGTGGGATTCATCGTTTTATACTACCATGTTGCATTAATTGCATTATTTTTAATTTGAGGATTTGTTCTTTTTTATATGTGCATGCATGAATTTGTCTTGTTCTGAACTGAGGGTCACATAGCAGACGTGCCTGTTGCATGATTTGTATCTATGAATCCACCGTCTGTCTGCACGACACGCTTCAATGTTTTGATTACATCTTTAAGAATGAGGATGTTTTTTTTTCATTTTGTCCAAGAAAAATCTGGACACGATGACTTCTTTCTAAAAAAATGTTCTTCTGTCTGGTGTTCCCCTGCTGACTCTAACATTCCCTTTTTTTTTTTTCCAGTGAAAGTACCTGGTTCAGACCTGAAAGCCCCTGCTGTTTGGTGAGCTGTTGACACTTTTTCCTCAGAATGCACGTAGCTTGTTTACCTTTTTGTGCTTTATCATTTTGGTGGTCGATCGCAGTTTGGCTGCAGGGCTGCATAACGGGAGATATTGAAATGATTCTGTCAAGGCAATAAAGGGGAAATGAATCCGCTAATGTCAGCAAAACACTGCATGCTGACAAATAGGTGTAATTTGATGAAGGCCATTACAGGTCAAGCAAAATAAAAAAGCCCCTCAAGCTATAAAGCTGAACTGTCAAACCAAAAAAAATACAAAACACCTGAAACTGGCAGGCTGTGACTATCTTTAACTGCTGCGAAGTGATAAGCTCGAAAATCCGAGAACTGACCAAAATAGTCCACGTTCTAGTTTAATGTAGATTACAGGGCTGGTACTTTTAATAGCGTGTTGCACCGCAGCCGGGTAGCTGCGCTTGTTGTGCTGGTTTTAAATGGCAGGTATTAGCTTTCAGGTAACATCGGTACTTCCCTGGTGTGTACGACGATGTTTTATATTTAAATGGAAAGAAACATGGTGATTATCGCTGCCTGGCTTTTTGTCTCAGTAATCTAACTGGTTCGTGCTTTTATAAGTTTGAAAGCATAAAAATGAAACTGACGGTGTTTGTGTCATCAGCCAGTTTATTTATTTACTTGTTTATTTAGTCTGGTTACAGTTGCCGTGTACACATTCCACAGGTTGTGTTATCTCTTAGAAACGTGACTCAGGGCCACAGGCTCGCATGAAATAAATCGGGTTCTTTCCTAACGTATGACACCTTTTAGAAGAATTTAGGTGATAAACTTCCCTTTAAGCTGTTGTGTAAGCTACACAGTCATGATGGAGTTCCTTCTTGTTGACCCAGAGGTCCAACCAAATCTACCAGTGTGCCACAATTCCCGGTATTTGGTGACAACTTCAAGGACCCATTGAAAGGTCATCCTTTATCTTACAGTAACAATCGCTGGTCTGTTTCCTGATTAAGTTTCAGGATGACGTGCTGGAAGAGGACATGATGTGGCCACATTGCACACAACTAGATTGTATCAGGGTTACCAAACATGGCGTCATTCAGCAAAAGGGAATTCTGTTGTGACGTTGGTTTAATGAAGTGAAACGTGCTTCAACGAGAACTGTTCCCGACACAGGACTCAACGTGAAAACAAAGCAGCGTGTCAGTTTCTTTCCTTTTGGCTCATAGAAAGAGTTAAAGAGTTGGATTTCTTTCATTCAGGCTGCAAAAGAGTTCAAGTTCCAGATTAAGGGGGAGGGGATGAAAAGAAGCCAAACAATGGGACGCCATGGCAACAGCCGGATGCGTCACGTGCATCCGCAGAGTGACGAGCTGCTGTGTTTTGTCCTCAGACCCTAAAAACAAATAATATCCAAAACCACGAGAATGATATGAGGTAAATCTGATATTTATTCATGCATGTAGGAGTTTGTGGGTCTGCAACAAGTGTCAGGGACGGATCAGTGAGCTCCCTTTTCTGGGGATCTTTTAACTTTCTGCAATTTAGTTTGAGGTGTGAAGTCGGTGAGGAAGACAAGGGTGTTTGATCTGAAACACTGCTGAGCCACACTTGGCTCGAGGGAGGAAGCATTTGAGACCTTCAGTGTGGCCTGAAGATGCTCCTCAGCAAGTCTGGACCTGTACTTTGACTTATTAAAGTTTGTGGTGGAGAAGAGCTTTTCACCTGCTGTCACAAGCCTGAGCTACGGTAGCCCACAATGGACAAAACATATAAAACGCCCAGGGCAACGAGTCGCATGGGCCGCACCAACACTAAACTTTGATGGGAAGTAGGTGGCCACAAAATATCGTCCTCAATTGGCCGCAAGGTTGAGACCCCTGCTTCAACCAGTTGGACGTGCGACCCATTAACAGGGGCTGTTGTCCCCACTGCAGAGGTCGTGGGTTCGAGTCCGGCCCATGACCATCCCTCTCCCATTCTTCTCCCCGTTTGTGATGGAAAGTTACTGAACCATCCTCTGCTACAGTAGCTTTCCATCACATCCTGACTGCACTATGAAACCCATATATGTGTAATATTTTGACCAACCAAGTGCATACATATTTTGCTCTTGTTCTATTGTACTTATTACATTTGTTCTCAAAAAACGGGACCTGAGTACTTATTTCGTACACAAACGTGGATGTGAGCCGCATGACAAATGGAGTTCCTTGAATCCTTGAATATTTCCTATAATAAATAAATAAAGCTATAACAAAGGCTAAAAAGCAAAAAAACAAAGTTTTAGTGACACTGCTTGTCCAAGCCAGACTCTGTTAAACCTAACCGGATTTTCAACTTTCCAACAGTCCTTGAACTAATCATCTTTGCCGCTTCCTCGCAAAATTGAACCAAATATAAGCTTAAAATTGTGATATTTCATCGACATCACTTCACTCTACATGTCAAAGTCATAAATTCTTCAAAAATAAACAGTTTTTTACATCCGGATTCTGTAAAAAACAAAAAATTCTGCTCTTCAAGACGCACCGGAGGATCCTTGACTGAATCTGCTGCAACAAACGGTCACCTCACAAAAAATTCTGAACTGAACTGCAGGTCGTGTTTGCACAGAGCTAACAGGAGACAAATATGGAAATAAATAGAATAAAAGAAAAATATGTATAGTATCTAGAGCCACCATTTCTTTTCTTTTTTTCGGTAACACCTGTAGGCTTTTGGAAAAAAGAAAAGTTGACAAAAGAACTAAAATCCTAGAATCAATACATACATAAACCTGTTGCTGTTGTGTGGATTGTAGGAATTTAGTTGCTTTTTGGGGTTTTAAATCAAATAAATTCAACTTTTCTTTCTTATTTTTTATAATTTCTAGAATTAAAGCTGTGACACAGCACACAAAATGCATCTTTGAGGCACCTGAAGGTCCAAAACGCCTCCATTTGTAGTCTAAGAAATCATTTCAGACATCCAGAGCTGTCTGAAAGTGTGACTCCGTCCCCCACAAAGTCGGCCGACATCCCGAAAGCAGCGTCACCGACCTCGTTAATTCATTCCTGACTGGTCTTAACTCCACTTTCCATCTGCACATCATCATCTCCAACACACTTGACTGTTTCATGGCATCCATTCAGGTCTGGAGACTTGGTTTGAACAGTAAATAACAGAAAGAAAAAACTTTAACTGATTGATTTCACTCTGCAAACTGTGTGTCCCCGGACATTTCTGCTGTCCCCTCATAAAGGCGGACTTTCCCGGTGTTGGTCTGGGGGCTTGACCAAGACATCGCCAACATCACATGTGTGTGAACCCACTTACCATCATGACCATGTGAACTCGCTTATCAAAGCGTGAAATACCTAAAAACAGAGGCGGGAGTCGGTTAACCGTGTCGAACTTCTGCTTCTGGGGCTTTTTCGACCACTTGAGATTACCGGAGTTGTTGTCAACACGGCAGTAATGATATAAAGAAGGAAACACAGCTCGAGTGTTTCAGATGAAATGGAACTAGATTTAGGTGTGTGTGGTCATCCTGTTCCAGTCCCTCCTGTTGCCTCATCAACAGATTGAACGTCATATAACGGTAGATCCAGCCCCTGCCTCCAGAAATGAAAGGATGAGGATGCATTTTGTGTGAAGCTTATGATAAGTATGTGGTGACTTACTGGTCTCCACCCCCCTGTTAGGTTTCATTTTGTGGGATTTAAATCCAGCTCAGAGGCAAAACTGAAAGTACACTCGTCAAGGCTGCACTGGAGGAACAATGTTGTGGATCCTGGTGGCTGTTTCTTTGCTCCATGGAGGTGAGTGACATTTTTAGCTTCCTTTAGCCTCTAATGAATGTACATTTAATTTAAAAGCTGCTTTATTTAAAGATGTCTGCATTCAACAAGCTTGACAAGACAGTTAGAAAATGTGAAAATACCCTCTGTATTTAATCCAGTTCATTCAATGCTGACTACTTCACTGCCCTCACTGACACGCGGCTGTTTTTATTTTCTATTTTTAGCCTCAGGCTCACAGCTCAGAGGTTATGGAAACACCACAGCTCTGTTTGGCGGGGACGCTCATTACTGGTGTGCAGTGGATAATCCAACAGGTGCTGACAAAACCTATTTTTAACTACAGTTATTTAGATCTAAGTGTTATTTGACCAGTAGCTTCCTTCTGGCGGGAAATGACACAAACAAGGATGTGAATGATGTCAATCATTTAGTCATGTCTAAAACTACTCATAGCTTTTGAAATTGGGCCAGTTTTTAAAGAAAATGCAGCTTCTATCCTGCTCCAAATGGGCTTGGTAGTTTCTACAGTCCTTTATTGCCATTTAAACTGAGACACAGCAGCTTTCTAATCAGTTAAAGGTTGATTATATTGATTATAAGTCACGACTAAGACCAAAGGGAAGGGTGAGGTTGCACATTGTGGCTGTAAAGTCAAATAGTGAAACTACAAGAGTGTCATATGGAAAGTTCTCCAAGGACCAAGATAGAAAGCTAGAATTGACCCCCTGCGCTGGCAAAAATGGTTCCAAGAAGAGTCTGGGGATCACCACCAAAACCACCCTGATGGATCTGAGGGTTTCTGGCACCAACATCTCAAGACCAGGCTGGATTCTTAAAGCTGGATTACAAAAGCTCACCTGGACGAAGAAGAAAGCTCACTGGTTATCAGTTCGGAGGTTAAATGAGATGAAATTGGAGTTATTTGCATCCAGAGATTGGGGGGCAAAATGGGACACATTCAAACCCAAGAACACCGTCCTGATGGTGAAACATGGAGAAAATTGGACAGAAAAGTTCCTCAATAACATCTCTTTAAGAACTTGTTTGTGTCATTTCCAGCCAGAAGAAACCTATTGGCCAATATAAAAAAAAATCACTTTAAGTCAAAATCTGGCACAAGCATGGATAATTTTGGGTGTAGTTAAGCCCAGGTTTAAATCTCTCTGCATTATATTTGATCAGCTGGTGTTATCTAGAGCGTTGGTTAAACATTGAGCAGTGTCTAAATGCTGACTTGCTGGGCGGTGTCCAGGTGTGCTGCAGGTCACCTGGCAGAGGCTGTACGCGGACGAGTCTATCGAGAACTTGGCAACCTACAGCAAGCGCTTTGGACAGCAGGTAAACGATCCGTACAAGAGGAAAGTGATCTTCACAGAAGCGTCCCTCAGCTCCACATCCATCTCCCTGAAGGAGGTGTCGTGGGCGGATGAGAGCTGCTACATTTGCTCGTTTAACGTGTATCCTGACGGGTCCAAAAGGAGACAGACCTGCCTCAAGGTGACGGGTAAGTGCTGCAAATTCAAGGGAAGAATTGTTAACGTTGTTCTGCAGGTGCAACTTGTGACATTTGTTTGTTTTTTTTAACCTCCATAAAGGAATATCGCATGTGAACACAAGCCACGCTGTCGGCAGCAGACTCGAGGAGAACCGCAGGGAGGTGGTGTTCAAGTGCTCCGCCATAGGTAAACCAGCTCCAACCATTACGTGGGACTTCTCGTCCGATGCCGCCATTGTCCACGACCAACCCACTGACGTAGTACCCAACGGTGACCATACGTTCACCAGCAGCAGCAACATCACAGTGACGGTCCCTAAAGACTGGAGAGGACATGCGGACTGTGTGCTGAACGATGGGAAGGAGGGCCGGAGGCAGGAGAGGATCCATCTGTCGTTAGAGGAAGAGAAAGGTACGTAGATCTGATGTTTTGTTTTTGTGTTGAGGAAGTTCAGTTTCCGGGAAAACATCACGAGTCAACAAATGATGCTTCCTTACAGTCAGTAATTTACGACTGCCAGAAAGTCAAACTGCCTATGAGACAATCCTGTTCCCAGCATCCACTAAAGTTTACTGACAGGAAGTGGTATAATAGAACACCACACCCTAACCTCTTAAGACCTGGCGTCCCTGTGCATGCCCTGTGATAGACTGGTGACCTGTCCACCTGAACATGCCTACAGCCGGAGTCAGCTGGGATAGACTCCAGCCCCCCAAGACACTAGCGGTGTATAGATAACAGATGGATTTATCCAAGTGTCCACAAGCGTTATCACTACTGGGAGAGAGAAAAAAAAAAGAGGTGAATCTACATGATATGACTGTTTACATTTTGAATTTTGGTTCCACATTCTGTATTGTACACATCCTGAAAAGTCCCTGAATGCTTTGTCACGTGACTGTTAGTCGAAGCTGAGTCACTGATGACTCTGTGGTTGCATGCAACAAAAAAATGTTGTCATAGCAAACAGATTAGTTTGGGAGAGTTTTTAAATGAGGCATGTAAACTACAGTGACTTTTATTTTATTTTTTTTGATGAACTATCGGCTTATATTTGGTGACATTTTCTGATCGAGCAGCCGTCACAGATGACAATTTGGCTTTTATGGTTCAGAGAGTGAAGTCGGATGTTCCCATTTTCTTTATTTTTCCTGATGGATAATGTCACACATGATGCATTCAGGGACAATCAGGAGTTTTAAAATCTGACCTGTGTTTTGTTAAAGTTTCTACAGTGTCGAACTGATAAATGGTGGAATTTTGCGGACTTACAAAACCCCCCAAAAACATGCCTTTCACACACTTACCTTCTAGTTTCTGGGTTCAGAGGGTTATCAGCTACAATAAGTCAGACCGAACTTGAATTAATTTCATTATTTTCCCCGTTTATGCTGCTTT
This sequence comes from Stegastes partitus, assembly GCF_000690725.1. Taxonomy (NCBI): domain Eukaryota; kingdom Metazoa; phylum Chordata; class Actinopteri; family Pomacentridae; genus Stegastes; species Stegastes partitus. The sequence continues at coordinate 294,452 of NW_007578226.1, forward strand.
TTGTTATAATGAGCTGCCTGAACTTTTGTGCTGTAGATCAGTGACTCATCAGATGTTAGTTTATCTGAAAACTGGGGGAAAGTTTATAAATTTTAAATGTAAAGTGGTCCAAGGAGTTCAATGACTTTGCTGCATGAATCAGGACACTGAACTGTGTTGTTCTGCGAATCAGCTGGGCTTTGACTCATCACATTTTGATGGTTTCAGTTTCGCTTCCGGATCAGTCGTACTGTAGGGGCATGTCACGCTGATCTACAGCAGCTGTCTGGGCCGGTCATGCATCACATCAGGGAAATTAGCTGTCAGGGTTTTAAAGAAAGCTGCAAAATTCCCCGTCTTCCTCTTTTAGGGAAGTTGAAGTTACTGTATTTCTGTGCAGCCTATTGATGTGCTTTTTCCTTTTAGATGAACAATTGTCTCAGTCAGCGGTGGCTCTGATCGTCACTGCTGCAGTCTTCATTTCCTGCATCGCTGTCGCAGCTGTAGTGATGCGAAAAAAGTAAGAAATGTTCCCCTGTTTAAGACATTTGACACAAAGACATGCAGTCCAGGCATTTTCAGATTGCTTTTTCCACATTGGTGGAAAGAAAACATCCAGAAATACATGTTTAGCATTTACTACACTTACTCAGTTTGCATGCATGGATTTTAACCATAATACATATTTATACAGGCTGTTCTCAGTTAGATTTTTTTTCTCTAAACTCAACCAGATATTTCCAGTTAAGTCACACTTGTGGATATTAATATTTTATTCCTCTCTATGTTCTGAGGGTTTAGAGGGGTTTGTTCATACATCAGCCACAACCTGATTTATGAGACATTTCAGTCCTTAAAACAACAGATTTTAGTCTATTTGTTGAGTATTTTCTGATTTAAGGACAGATAAAAACCGATATCTAAAGACATTTAAAGCTGGTTTTGTCAAGTGTTCAGATTACTTTTCTGGCAAATTAGTGCACATTCAATTAGATAATACCTAATTTGCATTTTTAAACATAATTTAAGAAAACCTTTAATGCAAAGTTATTGTTTTGATGTAAGAAATTAACTGGGGAAGTAACTACTGTCTACTTACACGTAGTTTCTTGGCTTAACAGTAAATTTATGACCGTATACTTCTCCTTTTTGGGAATAATGTGTTTTGTTATTGCAGTATAATGAACTTCTTTCTTTCTTTTTCTTGCAGGTCGAAGAACAAACACAAAAAAGTAACTGAGGAACAAATTTTCGAACCAACAAGCGTATGAGTTTCTATTTCATCACTGTGAGCTTGAAAGCATTACTGAAAACTTGCATTTTGTTGCATCCGATAAGCGAACTAAGCTAAAAGCTGCTATCCAAGATCCATTTTCCGCAGGTAGTTTATAAAGAGCTGTCGTGTGTTCTGAGAACTATCTGTCCTTTCACATTTCTTACAAGCTGCAGCACTTTAACCGTATGGAGCTAAAAGTAAAAAATGCTTGTTAAGGCTTTGTTGAATGTGAAGATCCAGGAGCCAGCGTCTGGGAAGCTACAGGTGAAACCACTGCATTGGATGGTTTACAAAAAGTCTATATGATATCAATTCTATATATATATTAACAGTGTTGATGTCATTTTAAAGCAGTTGACTTTATAGTGGCTGCAGCACAGTGCAATAGCAGCAGTCTGCTTCGAACAAATTTAACGGATTACCAACACAGCAAAGTGAGTGTAACTGCAAATAAAAGTGAAAGAGACACTAATGTCACTGACTGTGCTGCCATCTAGTGTCTTCATGGGAGAAATGTAGAGCTACCTCATACCTCGGCCACAAACATAGATTTTGTTTTTCCTGCAAATTCTAACTATTCCTCCAACAATGTGATTGATTGAATTGATAATATATCAAATAGTAATATATCTTCTGCGTGTTATTTGATGTGTTGGTAATTTTGCACATGCAGTTTTGCACTTTATGTGTGTTTGGGACATTTTCATTGCTTGCACACAACATATTCAGTGAACATCTGCACATAGCATGAAATAGGAATAGGTTGTGACTGTGGTGGAGCGAGGACCATGAAACTGTGGCGTGCGGTACTTCTGTTGAGGTTCTGCACAATTTCTGTGAAGTCGAAATGAATCTCTGTGTTGCTGTATTTCAGATAATTTATTTCCATCTATTTATTGCTGTTCAATGTGTTTTAATGTCGTGAGTTATTTTATTTGTTTGACACATATTTGAAGTTTTACTAAATTATCTTGAAACATTGTCTGGAACTATTCATTTTGGGGGTTTTTTCCCCCCAACTAATCAACACAGAGGTTTCTAATTATGTGATTATGCACATAACCAGCAGCTGAAACTATGATTTCGTGATCAGACAGCAAAGGAGAACTCCAAAATATCTAGGATTTTACAGAACGTTTTTATCTTCCTTTAGTTACTGCAGAAATCTGGTTTAAAAAAGGAAGAAATAAACACAGCAGCCATCCAGTGTGAAGTTTTGTCAACACGCACTTTAACGTAATGAAGAAAACTCACAATGGAGTTGAATGGTAGTGGAATGTACCATTGCTATGGAAAGGAGAGGGGAGAGAAGGCTACTTACACTAATTATATCGCATTAAAAAGATGATTTGTACTGTTTATCGAACATTAGCCCTTTTTATATTACTCTCATCGTAATTTCCACGATATTTATCCGATAATTTGTTCCTACATTGCTGTGAAACTGTTTGTCTACCGCTCTGAGGAAGACCCGTTCACCTGGTGCCCTCACAGTCGCGGAAGGAGACAAATGCAATCGATCTCAGAGTAACCGATTGAGGTGCATGTGTCGAGCACAGATCTTATGATCACGGCATAACTTCAACAATACAACACACAATGTGAATTCAGCAGTACTCTTTGAAACATTTTACCTCTTCTAACACAATTATTTACCACGTTTAACTCTTTAAACCCACTTTAGCCAGTCTGAAACTTTTAATTTGATCTGTTTTTAACTTCACTCCATCTGTTATAATCCCAATGTCATGAATGAATGTATTTAACACATTTTAACAGATCACAATAGTGTTTCTATTTAACCTGTCATGTACACAGTGTTCTGGCAGCTGTTTATCACAGATTCTCTTAATGCATATTCTAACCTTTCACAATGTGTCATGAGAAAACATCTCTGCAATAGTATTTAAATGCTCAACAATACAAAACTGCATCCCTTTACAGTCATGGCATGATATATTTTCTAATATTGTGAATCTAAGCTGTTAATTTGACTTCTGTTCAGCTTAGAAATTAAACCAAATACTGTAAAATGATAAAATGTTGCTTACTTTTCTATTTTTAACTAACATGAGATAGGATCATGTCTGCTGTACTCTGGATTTTTTAAAAATCATTTGAATCCTGTTATTCCACAAACTGATCAGACAGTAAACATGTTTAAAGGGCCGCGGTAGTGGAATGTACCATTGTTATGGAGAGGAGAGGGGGGAGGGGGTTACTTACATTCACTATATCACGTAAAAAGCTGATTTGTATGTCGTATCTAACATGTGACTTTTAAAAAATATTTTCATAGTAATTTCCACAATATTTGTCTGATAATTCGTTCCTACATAGTTGATGAAGCTGTCTACTGCTCTTAGTATGACCCCTTCACTTGGCGCCTTCTTAGTTTCATTTTCATTGACTTTGGCGGGTGAGCAACATGCAGCAGCAACGATGTCACATTGTGAACTTTTGTGCATTTATTTTGTTCTTGGAGTCCTTCAGAAAGGTGAGAAAGAATTTTATACGAATGTGCTTTTTTTCTTCTTTGTTTTTTGAAGTGCATACATGTGATTTCTTTGTGTTTGTGGACTAACTATGATGCAGGTGATT
>NW_007578226.1:299397-300404 GCF_000690725.1 Stegastes partitus
ATTAATAAAAAAAAAATCATTTGAATCCTGTTATTCCACAAACTGATCAGACAGTAGACGTGTTTGAAGTTCCATGGTAGTGGAATGTACCATTGCTATGGAAAGGAGAGGGGAGAGAAGGTTACTTACACTAATTATATCACATTAAAAAGATGATTTGTAGTGTTTATCGAACATTAGCCCTTTTTATATTACTCTCATAATAATTTCCACGATATTTATCTGATAATTCGTTCCTACATTGCTGTGAAACTGTCTGTCTACCGCTCTGAGGAAGACCCGTTCACCTGGTGCCCTCACAGTCGCGGAAGGAGACAAAAGCAATCGATCTCAGAGTAACCGATTGAGGCGCATGTGTCGAGCACAGATCTTATGACCACGACATAACTTCAACAATACAACACACAATGTGAATTCAGCAATACTCTTTGAAACATTTTACCTCTTCTAACACAATTATTTACCACTTTTAACTCTTTAAACCCACTTTAGCCAGTCTGAAACTTTTAATTTGATCTGTTTTTAACTTCACTCCATCTGTTATAATCCCAATGTCATGAATGAATGTATTTAACACATTTTAACAGATCACAATAGTGTTTCTATTTAACCTGTCATGTACACAGTGTTCTGACAGCTGTTTATCACAGATTCTCTTAATGCATATTCTAACCTTTCACAATGTGTCATGAGAAAACATCTCTGCAATAGTATTTAAATCCTCAGTGATACAAAACTGCATCCCTTTACAGTCATGGCATGATTTATTTTCTAATATTGTGAATCTAAGCTGTTAATCTGACTTCTGTTCAGCTTAGAATTAAACCAAATAATGTAAAATGATACCATATTGATTTTTTTTTCTATTTTTAAATTACATTATGAGATAGGATCACGTCTGCTGTACACTGAATTAATAAAAAAAAAATCATTTGAATCCTGTTATTCCACAAACTGATCAGACAGTAGACGTGTTTGAAGTTCCATGGTAGTGGAATGTACCATTG
>NW_007578226.1:301981-303199 GCF_000690725.1 Stegastes partitus
TGTTCACAAGTTATCCAATCTGTATGTAACTGCTGAGTGTATGATGTCAACATTTTTCCTCTTTTTCACAAAGGAACACCTTTGATCATTGTGCTCCTTCTGCTGGTGCCCTGTGGTTGTGTTGCTGCGATCATGCTTCTTAGAAAGAAACCTCACAGCAGGTACTGTTGTTGTCAGAGCTGAGTCTCAGTCAGCTGAGGCTGTACTACGAAGCCAGTTTGACATAGCCAGGCTTTCTTTGTGTAAGCCAAATTGACAAAACAGAAATCCCCAGCCAGAGATTACAAGTATCACAAAGGAGTTTTTCAACTTTCTTTGTTAACTCAGACTTTCTGCTTCAGACTCTATTCACATAGAAGGAGGCGTTTGAAGCGTCACGTGACTTTTCTTCTGCACAAAATGAATTGATCATGTGCAGCAGCTTCAGTCAACACGTTGTTTTAATGGAGAACAATGAGGAACTTTTTTTTTTATTTTTTTTTTTAAATGTGACAGTTAAAGCACTGCGACTGCAAATGGTGCAAGACAAGCATGCTGGTAGAAAAATGTTAAACGTGTTCATATGAATATTTTACCGATTTACTTCCAACTGACAGGTGCACATTAAAGTTAAACTTTAGACTTCATACATTTAAACATGATCTTGTATTGAAGTGCATTTAGGTCTGACACTGTCCTATAATGCAGAAATATCACTTTATTGTTTGACCCAATCAGAGCAAAATTAATATTATTGACTGAATATTCTCTGTAATAAATACCAGCAGAATAATCCATTTTCTCATCTGCAGTACCAGCGGTTTAAATGGACTTGACAGAAAATCAGAGCCAAACATAAAAACATTTTTATGTGATTCCTGCATCACCGGTCGTTGTGGTGGTATGTGATATATATTCACCCGCAACCTAACCTAAATCCGAAACTCTGAACATAACCTGCTCCCGACCAGGTTAGCTCCACATTGTAAGTTACCATGGAGATCTAGCCAGGTAAAAAGAGAGCCACCTTTGTGGCACTGAAAACTCTGGCTTTAAGCTCAACATACCTGCTAACCCACGAATCTCACTCTGTAGTACAGTCCTCAGGTCAAAGTTTGCGTAGCGTTGGTTGGTTGTTGGTTGTTGTTCACAAGTTATCCAATCTGTATGTAACTGCTGAGTGTATGATGTCAACATTTTTCCTCTTTTTCACAAAGGAACACCTTTGATCATTGTGCT
>NW_007578226.1:305157-337041 GCF_000690725.1 Stegastes partitus
AGTAAACTGTGCTGTGTTTGTATTCACGTTCCAGCGTCACACTCTGACTGTGCAACACAAATGTTCTCTTAGATTAAAAAATAAATAAATAAAACAAAGGCATTAACGTCCATTAAAGTGCTGCATTTACATGAACTGCAGCATTACTGTCAGGTAACGCTCAGAGAACTTTGTAGCAGGACCTGATTCCTTCACATCGTGTGTTTAAAACCGTCTCAACAACAGAGCAGTTTGAATTGTTCGCTCGAGGCCACGAGGAGCTGGATTTGCACCAATCCAGTTGATTTGAATGGTTGAAGAAGCTTTGAAGGACCAGTTAAAGTCACATGATGCAGTTTCCCACCTTCCAAAAAGTGATTTCAGCTCCTACAATGTGACTGAAATATAATTAATGCACCATAATGACCTGATTTCATTCATGAGGGTTTTACTTCAAAGACTATTGCTCATAGGATGACTTTATCTTCTGTATAAAACCCATTCCTAAATCTTGGTAATTAGGTTTTCAAATATAAACAAGAATATTAGACATAAAAAACGTATACAGGGAACGTTCTAAGAAAGTTTTACAAAGTTTGAAGTAGAAGTTTGTTCCCAAAATGTTCTTACAGAGGGAGTTGTCCAAAGACATTCTAGAAATGTTCAAAACATTTTCCGAACGTCATTGCGTTGTTATCGTGTAACACTGCAGGAGCGTTTTGTCGAGTAGAGTCTATAATATTCTGTTTTGCAAAATCATCACACCGTTAAAAAGAAATCCTAAAAACATTTCTTTACGTTTTCTTTATTTGATTTCATGCTGCAAAAGCGAATCAAACCGAAAACTTCCGAACACTGTATCTCACTTTTTTATTTATTTTGCTCTGACAAGAATTTAAATGGTGCAATTGTTGGAAGAAAAGCAGAAGATTTAAGGGTTTCCGTGTGTTTTCCTCCATGCAGGTCGAACAGCAGTGATAGAAACACAGCCGACTGTGGTGGCAGCAGCTGGAGGAGAGGCTCAGTTAAACTGTCAGCTCCTGCAATCTAAAGAAGTCCTTCAAGTCACCTGGCAGAAGGTGCTACGCGATGGAGAGAAGAATCTCGGCACCTACAACAAGTACTCTGGCCAAACGGTCAATCCAGAATTTGCGGATAAGATGGAGTTTAGATACACTGGACTGCAGAACTGCTCCATAGTTGTCCGGAACATGACGGAGCAGGACGAAGGCTGCTATCGCTGCTTGTTTAACACCTACCCTGAAGGAGCTCTGACAGCCACGACCTGCCTCCAGGTCTACGGTAAGAACGCAGGGTTTGGAATAACAGGAAGAAAACTACCAGGTGCTGGACTAAACAGGAGATGTCATGAAAAATCTGCACACTCTTTAGTTTAATGACAGTAGCATCATATTGTTTATGTACATGTGTCAGAATGGAAGATTTGATCGTATGATGGTTTTGACTCTTGAAACAGAGCAGATTGATTGAGTGGACTTGAACAAAAGCTAAAATAAAATCGCTAAATCAAAGAAAAAAACTGAAAGATGGTGAGAGAAAAACAAAATAATGAGCAGTTTGAATCCAGAGTGTCAAACTCCATCAGTCCTGTGTTGCTTGATTCAGAGCTGCAAGAGGTTTAGAACGTTAAAGGTCTCATATGGTAAAATTAGATTTTTTAATTTTGTGGGTTTTTTTGTTTTAACACCTGTTTTGATATTAAGATGTTTACTTCTGCTGTTCCTTTACTCAATCATCTGTTCTCTGTGTTCACATGTGCGACACCAATTCACATATATGACAAAGAGCATCAGAATCTGGTGTGTTTGTCACAACATCTCCATGAAATGTGTTTTCTCTGCAGAGCTGCATGAACCCGTCCTCCGTGTCGGAGAATCAGACTCTTCTGCAGAGTCACTTGTGTCGTGTTCAGCCACAGGTCGACCTGCTCCCACTGTAACACTGAACGTTACACAGCAACACCTCCACTTCTCACACCACAACACCGTCAGTGTCAACAACAACAACGGTACAGTCACCGTCACCACGACGGCTGTGCTGTCAGGTTTCCATGGCAACGGCACACAGGTTAGCTGTGCAGCCCGACTGCTGTCTGGTCCTCAGATGGAGACGGTTCTGATGATTCCTGAGGTCAAACTGACTGAAGGTGAGAAACACTTTAAAATCTCACATCTATAGACTCATGATTATGTTTTGATCCTCATGTTTGGTTCCTTTTTCTAGATTCTTACGAGAAACTGGAATCCGATAAGAGTGAATCCGGTTAGTCTGTTTTCCAGTTTGATTTGTGATTCCAGCTTTACGAACTTTGTGTCACACTTTTCTTCTTTTTCTTCCAGATCCCACCTGGATCATTGTGTTAGTTGTAATGATGGTAGCTTGTGGAGCTGTTGTTGTGATCATCAGTGCTGTGATCAAACGAAGGAGCCTGAATCGGTCAGTTTCAGCTTAGTATGTGCCCTCTTGCCCTCTTGCAGTTAATATGGTGATAATTTGCACACATCAACACAAACCCATAAATCCAAGACTAACAAATTTTGTGTTGACTTTTCTTCAATTCTTCTGTCATTCAGGGACCCTGAGAAGATCAAGACACCACAGAAATCAGGACAAGACATTCAGGGGTGAGAACATTTCACCAGTGTTCAGTCTTTTTTGTGTTTCTATTTGAGTTTTAATTTCCCTACATATCATCTCATCAGACTAATAATCAGACTAAGCTGCAGTTTTAATAAATGTACATCTCAGAACTTTAATCTGTCTCCTCCATAGCTGATGGGATTTATTCATGAAGTCATTACTGTGCACTCCACAGTCATCGTGTTTTGCCACAGACTGCTTTAGTCGAATTAACTCATTTCTTGTCTTTATTTGAAGGATCACAACACCTTTAATCAGACAAGAGAATGAGCAGCTCAGGCAGCGGACATCAACATCAACCAAGAAAAGTCCACCAATCAAACACCAGAAACATTCACCTTCAACAGCAAAAAGACTGTTTGAAGACTCTGAAACTTGTTGAACAAATTTGCGTCACAGTCAAATACGTGGGCAATTGTAAATGCATTTTTCAACAAAACAGAGAACAAGTCTTTCCCAGTTGTTGGACGAGGATTAGAGACCTTCAGCTGAACTGATCCATAAGCACAGTTTGTTTTATATTTGCATTTTTATACAAGAAGATTTTTTAAAACCATTTTCCTACAATCTGTTGTGTGTTTATGTGTTTTATAAATGTTGTTGTTTTTTCACTGATTTTGTTTTTTGTACCTTTGTGTAACTTCTTGTTACTTTACATGTAACACTAATGTCACTGATTCATGATTTTTATTTCTTGCACCAATCTGTTTACAAAAATAAAATGCATATATCTGTGCAATGTTTTCATATAAAGTGATTATTAGGAGAAAAAAATTAATAAATTAGAGGACACAGAATCTAATATGTACTTACTTATGTACTTATAAATAAAAACACTATTTATATTCATGTTCAAATCTTCTGACGATGCTGCAGCTGTGAATTTGACCAAAACGTTCCTCTGCTTCCGCCTTGGACAGCTTGCGTGATGGCGTAAGTGCGTGTGCCTGTCAAAGCCCTCACTCACCTGTTCGGAGGTAACAGCGCCGACTGCTGCCAATATTAGTTTATTAAAGTTATTTGTGATTTAGAGGCGGCCAAACTGCTGCAAGTAGCTCGAAATAATGTCCGACTAGTTCTGTGTGAGTCCTGCAGAGAGTTGAGTTTGGCACGTTGATTTTTTTTTTGTAACTTCTTTGAGATAAAAAGCAGGTTGCAAGGTGGCGCAGTCGTTAGCACTGTTGCCTCACAGCTAGAAGGTCGCGTCCTGGTGAGGACACCCGGGATCTTTCTGCGTGGAGTCTCCATGTTCTCCCCGTGCAGCGTGGGTTCTCTCCGGGTTCTCCAGCTTCCTCCCACACAGTCCAAAAACATGTTGAGGTTAATTGGTGATTCTAAATTGTCCGTAGGTGTGAATGTGAGTGTGCTTGGTTGTCTGTCTCTAAGTGTAGCCCTGTGATAGACTGGTGACCTGTCCAGTGTGTCCCCCCGGATAGGTTCCAGCCCCCCAAGACCCTAGTGAAGATTAAGTGGTGTATAGATAATGGATGGATGGATGATTATGATATCTTGACTTGAATTAAAGTGTAGGATTCAGTTGCTCTTCCATGAAATGTTTTGCTGACAGAAACTAATATTGCTGCTGCTACACTGTCTGCAGATAACAACAACAGTTAACCGAGCAAAGTCCATTTTCACTGTGCAGTGACTAAAGGGCAAACCCCAGAGTCTTGTGTACATTTTTAAAATTTATATTTAATACTGGGACTTAGTTTTTACATCGTTGTCTTTATATTGACACCCACAGAGGTCGTGGTCTGTTTGTGTTGATCAGTTACAGCCCAACGTCAGTCACTTTTATTTGTCCGTTCAGGTCCACCAGCTGTGGAGAAGAACAAGAAAATCAAGCAACAGCAGATGTTAATGTATTTTTTTCTCACTATTATTCCATCATATATGTGTTTAACACTTGTGTTTTAAACCAATTAACTTCGGCACAGATGAGGCCTTTGCAACCAGCCTTTTTGTTGGTTGAGCTTTCTTAAATGAGATTTTGCATATAATTGTTTATCACCTGTTTACAGCTGTAGGTGATTATCTATATGTATTTAATTTTCTTCATCTAGATCTCTACAAGTCTAAATAGTACATATGCCACGCTTGGAATAAAAAAACTATATCAGTAAAGTTTTGGAAATGGTTGTTACGTGCAGAGTTGTATCCTGCAGGTGGGAATTAGAAGATTAGCTGCCACCTGTGAGCTCCTGAAGAGCAGATGATTGACTCACACTCTGACCAGTTAACCAATCAGGACACAGGAAACCCCTTCTAAAGCCCTCTAGCGCCTTTGGTCTCCCTTTTGCTTTGCTGCCATTTGAATGCTGTTGTCAGCTTGGAAGGTTTGTGGTGGGAAGGTGAGGTAAGACTGGACACCGTGTACACTTAGTTTACTTTTGTTCCTGGTTATGGGTTGGTGCCACGACTGTAAGTTTTGTTTTTCCATCATTAGTAGATAAGATAGCCAGGCCTTTTGTTTTTCCCCTTTTCTTCAACCTTCATTTTGTTGTTCATTCATTGATTCAAAAAACTTGTAAATAAATGCTGTTTTTTTTCACTACCATCCATCCTGCCTGTCAGTTCTTCCCTCCTTGATGGTCAGTGTTACGTTTCTGTTTGTGTCTTGTAAGCAGGGACGTAATTATGATATTTTACTTGTTTCTGTTTAAGGTATAGCAAGATTTAGCACATTTGGAACAACAATTCAAAGGGCTTCACATAAAATACAAGAAGGATGAAGAACAAGTGTAAAAGGAACAATATAAAAATGACATTTCAGCACAATTAAGAGTTAAATAGAGAATAAACAAGACAAAAAAGATTTGGTTCCATGAGAGAATCAGAAAAGTTGTCAGCCTTGATTTTAAAAGAAATTAAAGTTTTCTGACCTTTCCAACTAATTCAGTGCTTTATAAACCAACAGCAACATTATAAAATCAATTACTTAGCAGACAGACAGATCTTGAATTCGATGAAAAAACTATTATCTAGTGATATGATCCACTTTCCTGGTTTCAGTCTGAGCTATCAGACTTTTCCTTTTGTGATTTACTCAAAACAAAACCTGAATCTCAAGCTGCAGATTTTCAGCAGCAGTTGCGCCCTTTGGCTGCTGGAGGTCTCTGTTTCCCTGCAGAAGAACCGAGGCGGTGGCGCAAAGATCAGGGCAGCGGGAACTCCTCAGCTCGCAGTTTTAATGTATGAAGCGTGGACTATGCTGCTCCAGTTGCTCATTACCTGGCGTGCGGGAAGCATCTCGGATCCTGGGAGTCAGCTTTGTGGACTTACATCTGTCAGCGGGTGAGTCTGATGTCTCTTTATCCTGTTGGAGTCCAAAGCAAACGTATGTTGGAATACTTGGAGTAGATTTGACAGTTTTCCAGCTACTTCTTTGTACATTTATCCAGTGATGTAAACCCAAATACAGTCAGTGTTTTAAACTATCCAGGGTGGAAAAATCAATCTGTAGCTACAAATAGAAGTTGTTGTGCTCCTTCTTATTGACTTAGTTTAATTTATGTGAGCTTCATCTTTGGCAAATAAAAAAAAATAACTAAAGTGCTGGTTCTGCTTCTTCACCTTTTATGTTTTTAGTATATTATTGATTTTCAGATATTTAAAGGAAAGGTTTAATTGGTTTAGTTGTGTGATAGAAATCTTACTTTTCGCCTGTTTTAAATGTGGAACTAATTAGCAGGTTCATGATTTTTTTTTTCTTTTCTGTTAAATAAATCACACATCACCCAACATCTGTCCCCTGAGGCTGAACCAGCTGTGTTTAAAAACGCTCGCCACACATCTGGACGTAGGGCAGCAACTTGTAGGTTTTTAGCAGCCTGGCTTCACTCCCTCTCCGGTTACTACGTCTTCCAGTAATGGTATTTAGATTTGCAAAATGTCAGAAGAAATTCCTCTGAAATGCAGCTCAGCTTTCATGAGCCACAACCTGCTCCAGTTGATTGATCTGTCGGATCACATCTGGCCGTCACAGCCCAGTCAGACGTTAGGTGACTTTTTTGTAGTGGGAAAAGTGGTTTAACTGTTGCCCAACAGGAGCAGATTCTGTGTTTGGAACCAGATGCTTGGCACTGTAAAAGAGGCAAATAACGCCCATAAAGCTCTGAGGTCTGGACCTGGTCTGTCTTGTGGTTTAGGCGGGTTTTTCTTTCCCACTAAGTCCACTAAGAGAGTCTGATCAAAGGCCGGTTAATGCCTGACCCCTGCTGCTTCCACCCTCCAGGATGCAGAGAGCGGATCTGACCTGTGAAGCAGATTGACTTTGGCATCTTTCTCCTAACGCACCCTCTACTTTACTCACGTTGTGATCACATGAATGACTAACGTCTTCACACTCGTCTTGCATCATCACCGCTGCAATTTCTTTGAGGCTGGGTTTGGATTTTGAAACCTCGGGGTTGGATGCTGTCTAGACATTAAAGTGGAAGCTTGTTTTTTGGCTGTCCGGTAATTATGGACTTCCAGGAGCGTGCTGGGGATTAACATGTAAAAGCTCCAGGTGATGTTTCTCCGATCTGCTGTTGTCGATGCTCACACATTGCCTCGGCAACGACTTTTAAAGGGAGCCGTCATTTGGTGCTGAGGCGATGCTGTCACTGCTAATGTCATCCTCTGGCTTCACCCACAGCAGACGGCGAGCCAGTAAGATGCAGCTACGACTGTGCTGACGGGCAGCGACTCAACAAGTCAGAACACTGGACAGCTGACGGGGTACGTGCGAGGAGAAGCCGCCTGGTTCGTGTTGAGGTTTACCGGTCGGATGTAGGTTGTGGCTGAAGCTGTTTGATGCTGTTTGTGTCTGCAGCTGCAGCCTGGATGTGATACTGGGTCAGTCGGTAACCCTGCTTCGGTGTGCGATGTGTGGACCTGCCCTCCCCCTGTGTGTGCTGCTCTGGATCGTGGGAACAACCATCTCTGCGACACAAGGTACCCAGATGGTGCTTCTTTGGTTGCTAGTCTGTGATTGCAGATATAAGCAGGTATCTGGCAACCGAGTATTAAAAACTGTGGAGTTTAAGGCCAAAGGTTAAGTTTCTTTGGTACTGAAAGTTGGAAAGTAGACACACATTAACTTATGAGCTCTGACAAAACCTGCAGCTTCTTGTTCTTTATAGTCGACTACATTTATCTGACAGCTAACCTATGGGGTTTGCAATCCCTGACTTAGTGCAATGTTTTCTATAAACTTTCCTAAATTTATCAGGTTGAGATAAAATTTTTGTAAAAGCAGGAAAGATTACAGCACAAATGTGTATCAGAAGTGTTTTTTCTTCTTATCTTCTCATCTTAACTGAGTGTATTGTAGTAAAATGCGGCTAATACAGTGAAGAGCCAGAGTTTTTCATTCCAATCCTTTACGTAGTGCGATCAGAAAGTTCCAAGACTGTATCCAGTGCATGCCACATGTGTGCAACATGTGCAAGCAGTAACAGTCACGAGTCAGTGGACCGAGCGTCATGGTGCCACCAGCTTTAGAACTTGTCCCATGTTTTGGGGTCTACCGTCGAGGATCATCACTGGTGACGGGAGGTTGGTCTGCAGCTACCGTCAACAGAACAAACAGCAGTTTTTGCAATCGGAGAGCCAAACTGCTTCAGAACCTGGACGAGGTGCATCAAGTCGCGACTTGTTGTTTTCACCCTCCACCAGGAATTCGTCCCTCAGGGTCGAACTGTCAAGGCAGAGTTCTGCTCTGATGACCTGAGGGAGAACATTCAGCAAACAGCCTGAACTGTAGCGTGATGCCATGTGGGTGCACTGCAAGATTACACCTTGATTTCACGCTGTATTTTTTTGGCCACACCAACACAATCCTTTGGCTTCCTGTGATTTCTTCCTCTTCTCTCAAATGAAGTTGAAGGAGTCGTCATTTGGACACAGTTTAGGAGATTCTAGATTTAGATAACTTGACATCCAGGGACAGTTACCAGCATTGCAAAAGCACTTTGAACGTTGCATCGCTGCACAAGGACGCTACTTCCACTGGGATGATATAAATCGGAATCAGGTTTTGATTTGTGAAGGCGCCGTCTCTGAACTTTGTGATCGCACCTCATAAGTGGTATACTGACTCAACGGATCTCTTCTTCTTGCTCTACTTCTTAAGACTTTATGTATGACCTCTAAATATCGAGATGTTTAACCGAGAAAGTCTTCGCTGACTGAATGTAGCTGTCCTGTTTGTTGTGTTCAGGTCAGGTTGTAGCTCCTGCCAGTCTGACTGCAGAGGCAGGTCTTCCGCTCACGCTCAGCTGCAACATCACCACAGCAGCAGGCGACTCCGTCCGGCAGGTGCGCTGGCTCAAAAAGCAGTCCAAGGTCCTGCTGGCGTACCAGCCGAGCGAGCCGGTCGTCATCAGCCACCGAGAGCCCAACGTGCAGCTCACCGCCTCCCACAACGACGCCAGCTACATCACCATCAACAAGCTGCGCCCTGACGACGGAGGCTGCTACCGCTGCATCTTTGACGTTTACCCGAGAGGGCCGCAAGAAGCCTCGACATGCATCAGTGTCACCGGTAAGTGTTTAAGGAGTGTTTCCAGTTAAGTTGTGTTCATTCTGTCTGTATCTTCCTGCAACTTGCTCCTCTGTATACTGTTTTTTTGTTGTTGTTGTTTTTAGTCATGCTGCATTTATTTTTTCTAAAGTGTGCTTTATTTTCCTCTCAATCTCTAACAGTTTCCATACTTGTCTTCTATCTGCTCTGTTTAAACACAGCCTGCAGTTCATCCAAAGAGGCCCAGAAATGAAATTAGTGATTTTATTGAAACACCAGATTTTTAAGCTTTGATTTAGTTTAACCACATGTCAGACTTGAGTAGCTCAAAGACATTAGAGAGATTAAAATAAGACCATTCTGTTCTTACAGTTTTAGTCATGTGCTGATAAATGGTGTAATTGGGGGAGTTTTTGAGGATGTACAGGGTTAATAGTTCCCTGCTTCTGTTTTCATAAATAACAAGTTGGCATTTCTTAGTGCTGCAGCTCCACCTGACATTTAAACTTTTGTACCCTGTGTTTGTTTCTAAAAGTCACATTCAGTTGTCTTTGCACATTGTCCAAATTAGAGTCACGCAGAGTGTTTGTTTTACCTACGACTGCAGAAGGACTTAAAACAGGAAGTAGCAGAGCTCCAGATCAGCAGGACAGAAAGCCCACCCACCCTGTCAGCTTCAGTGCTTCCTGTGGTTACTGTAAAATGTGCACACACATTTTTTTTTTTATCAGTGCCAGACTCCTTCTTGCTGCCCCTGAAACTGCACACAAGCAGAAAATCACCACCACCATCTCACCACACAATGGCCTTCTTTGTACCAGGTACGGTGCACCTGGAGGGCAACAAGACGGCCATAAGCGGGAAGCCGACCACCCTGTCCTGCTGGTACACCCTCCCCGAGAGGGTTCGCCAGGTGCTGTGGAGGAAGACCGCCGAGCAGGGCGACACCACCACCGTGGCCTCCTACACCAAACATGGCCCCCATGACACGAAGGAGCAGTTCAGGGGTCGGGCCAGCCTGAGCCGGACCCTCGGAGACACCCAGCTGACCATCCAGCCGGTCCGGACCGAGGACGAGGCCTGCTACACCTGTGAGTTCCACGCGTACCCAGATGGCGTCAGGAGCGCCACCGCCTGCCTCTCTGTATATGGTGAGACGTCTTTTTCTTTATGTAGTCCTTTATTTCTTATTAGAAACTCCTTGGAGGACCTGCTGTCGGCTAGAAACCTGCTAGCATTTTGGTTTTTTTTAGGCTTTTGAGGCCATTTTAAAGAGCAACTCGCAGGTTGTCGACTCCGGTGAATTAAAAAATATGTCTCCATGTGTACCACAGTAACATTTATAGAAGTTTTTGTAATAGTTGCAAGCCCGCTTCAAAAATCACAACTTTGTGATGTCACAAAAAGGGGAGCAGCCAAGTTAGATCCAGTTTAACAAGAAGAAATATGGATCCCAACAGCAGTTTGACACTGAAGAAGATCAAAATGTATCCTCATATGCATACAAAGGAACCAATAGGAGTCTGTCAGGCATTGAAGAGCCCAGCATGGATGAGGATTAGAACAAATTACAGCCATCAGTGAGACATGAATTAGTGGTGAGGTGAACTGATAGAGAGCAGGAAGGTGTCTCGTGAGGTTTTATAGCTCATCTCAGAACTGTAAAGTTTGCTGGCACATATAACACAACTAGTATTGGCACTTTATTACTACAGTATGGATACTTACCACAACAGAATGTGTGAGGATCTTTTGATTTCAGTCGTGTCCTACGTGTCTAAAATAAAGTTTCAAGATGCCATGTGACAGACCAGGAGGTGAATTTGCAAACATACAAATAGACTTGTGTTGAGGAAATTTTCTATGATCTACATAAAGTCCAGTAGTCCGAGTTGTCTTTGTCTCGTTTTATTCAAAGCTTTGAAGGTACAGGTCATACAGAATGCAAGCAGTCTGCAGGAGAGTACACATGAGTGCAGGCAGCGTAGTATTCTTATACATGTACAGGCGTGGTCTTTACTCCAATGGTAGCATAACAATCCCATGCTGGAAAACAACAGCTGGGTGTACAGGGTGTACTCATCCACAGACATTTAGAAGACTAAACACGCTGGATCAGGCATCAATAGTCTAAACACATGGGATGCACAACTTCTTCTTCCCATGTACAGCCACTAGTGTTTACCTAGATGTTATGGGGACACATTTTGGGTCTGTAACCTTTCCACTCAGCTTGAAAGAAACTTAGAGAAACTTGCTTTAACAGTCTTCATGCAGATGCAGTATTTTTCCATGACACTTGCAGTGCACACATCTGTAGTCACTGCTTCTGCCGGTGCTAGACGCTGGAACTGAGGTGGCTGTTTGCACCACAGGAACCGTGAAACATGGTGCTGACTTAGGAACTCCATTATATCTTAACCAACATAATCCTTTTGTCTAAAATGAGCCCTACTTACATTACATTACTGCTAGTGTGAGGCATCAATGTAGTTTAGCTTATCTTAACATGTCACAAAATGTTGCCTTTAGATCTGTTAAAACACATAAAACCCTGCATTATTTTTTAAAAACCATTATTTCCAAGTAATATGTGTACATTTTATTTAAAAAACATGTAATGGGTCACAAAATGAATGCTTGGTGTAGTTTTTGGAGTCACATTTAATCAAAATCAGGATTTTTACAACTGCTCTTACTACTGTTTTTATTACTGTTGTACTACAGTAGATCTGTAGATACTCCGAACACTTCTTGGATTGTTTTCAAACAGAGCTTGACATGTACTGTACAGAAGCTATACAATAACCTGAGAGGAAATGTGTGCTGCTGTGAGTTCATGTGCCCCAGATAGAGCTCAGGAAAGGGAAGCGCAGTGTATAAACAAACCACATGCAGGCCTGAGGTGAGCGGCGCTGGAGTGGGTCATTAAACTACTGTTTTGGAGACGGCGCTCCGTGTCCCCAGACAACACTTAATCTCGCCCTCTCTTTTCCCGTCAGCGTGCCAGAGAGGTGCAAAGTGAGTGTAAGCACTCTTAGACTTGTAGAAGCCGTAAGCAAACGTTCCAGGAGTGCGAGCGGCTGCTGATCTTCCTCTGAGTGTGTGTTTTTGCAGCGATAATGAGGGAGGGGTGTCGCTGCGGGGAAGGGGGGTGATTAATTTTGGGATGGAGCCCAGGGGATGACTGGTTCACTGTTTCCCCAGACACAAGGCCTCAGTGTGGGTTTAGGTGCGTGTGTGTCCTTCTTGCTCTGCTAAACAGGCTTTGCTTTTGTCCAAACTGACGGAACCAAAGATCCAGACACACACATAAACACACACCCAGTTAGTAAAAGCTGCTCTGCCTCTGTTGTCTGTCTGGCTTTTGTTTCCAGGCCGGGTCTGTCGGACTTGTGTCACCGTGTCCTCGGGGCAGAGATTGACAGGCGATGTGCTCTATCTGTCCGAGCAAATTTGTGCTTTCTGTTGCGTGTGATTGGTAGACCAAATAAAGACAGAAAAAGCAGCACATTAACCGCTAGTCCTGACTTTCCTTTCCCCAGTTTTACCCAAACCAGAGGTGACCCACGTCACCTCACCTGCGGGGCTCACCGAGGCCAACTGCACCGCCCAGTCCCGGCCCGCGGCGGAGGTCACGTGGAGCGTCGGCGGCGACAACAGAACTCTGGGGCCGCCCATTTTGTCGTCCTACGATCAGGGCGACGGCACGACGGTAGTAACGAGCACGCTGCTGTTCCAGTCAGGGATGCTCAGCGACCTGTCCGTCAAGTGCATCGTGCACCACCAGGGTCTGGAGAAACCGGTGACGCTGTCCCTCAGCACAAGTGGTGAGGAGATCTTAAGTTATGTTTCATGAGTTTTTATAAATGGTGTAAGATGAGTTAATTCTGAATACATGATTGATATACAACTGAGCACTGCTGAGCAACATCACCTGAATGATTCAAGCTATATCACCTCTCAACAGTTGCATCGTTTCTTAGTTGAAAAGTAGTGTTTCAAACAAACACCTTAAAGAATAAAACTACAGGCCTTAAGATTTGGTAAAAACACTGACAAATGGCTCAGAAAACCTGCAATTCCTAAACTAAACTGAACACCTGTGATTTCCTTTCAGCCTAATTACATGAATATGATTATAAATTATCCTTACGAGGTGTGTCAGAAAAGCTTCAGGACTTTTTGCAATCAAGCACAATCAAGCTCTGGAAACGAGACAGGCCAGTGCTCCAGACTTGGCACAGTCGTCACCAATGGAAACCAGAGTTTGTGTGACGGATCGGACAATGAGAGGGATGTTGCGTAACGTGAACCTCTGTGGATGGTGTCCAAGCAAAACCCTCTTGTTTAGCGCCATAAACTTTCCAAAAATCTGGGAAAAAATAGCCTGGTAGATTTTTGGAGCACATTCTTCAGTCAGTTGAGAATGTGTTCGGTCCAGACGGGGTTCAGTATTGTTGGCGGGAACCTGACCAGGACGACCACAGTGAAGCACGGAGGTGGAAGCATGATGATGTGGAGACACATGAGAAGTGTTGTAGGGTTGACATTCATAGATGACACCATGAATGTATGTGGATAAATCCTGGCTGACGAGATGAATCCCAGCCTGCAGAAACTTGACAGAAGAGGAGCATTATAACCATCAAGATAACTGGTTTCCTCCATGCTGAGGAGGATTGCTACCAAAAGCAAATGTAGACATATGAAATATTGACAAAATAGGATATCTTAGACATGAAAGGTGTACAAAGTTTTCTTAGTTTCTACTGTAGGGACTTTTTAAATGTTCCACAAATCATGCAGTTACTTAGAATCAGTGAAGTCGTATCAAACAGTGTTGTACTTATCCCAATATGTGCCTTAAACTATTTTTACTTTGCGTCCCAGCGTGCTGAGGTGCAGCAGAAGAGAGGCTTTTGTTTAAACATGTGTGTATCCTCTGCTATTTCCATCTCGGGTAATTATGGCTGCTTTGATGGGGTCCTGTAATGTCATTGCATACCGGGAAGGATTATTTTTGAATGAGATTATCCTCACATCACCTAACATGTTTAGTCCAGATGTCACGCATTGCGCTTTTTCAACGTAAACAGCATTTTGGAGGAAACTTGTGTTTTGTTTTTTTGTTGTGCTGCAGTGAGTCCGGCCATGGTTATCCTGCTGTCGGTGGGCGGCGTGGCAGCCGTCCTCCTCCTGTGTCTGTGTGTGTGTCTCTGCAAGTGCTTCATCTGCACTGATGGTGAGTCTCAAATCTTCAAATCCACAAAAAGCCTCACATTTAACTCTCTGTGATGACTTATATAAATATATTTAGAACTGTCAGAAAGTGCAGCGGTTGCAGCAGTGCAGTCCGCTTGTTGCTGGTTTTCCAAAGTGCATAAGAGCAAATTAGCGCATGCCATCAAAAATGAAGTACTTCTGCTATGATGGTGTCTGAAAGTGGAGTTTCCCCTTCATGGGTGCCAGTTTCAATCCCGGTAGCTCAGGAAAACGTGGGTGAGGAAAATAAATAAAAAGCAGTTTGAGCAATTCCTTCGAAGTTCAGCAGAAGACTATTCTGGGAAGCTTTAAGGGGGAACTGTGTAACTATATGGTTGAGAAACTGCTCCAGAAATGAGCGACGACATTTAAAACACAGGCCTGAACCTTTTAAAATGATCGTACATTTGCTTCTTGGCGTTTCTCTGTTGCAGGATCATGGGAGAAAAACACTGAGATAATATGCAGTGCAGTGTTTATCTTGTGGCCTGTTGCGCTGGCCAACATTTGAGTGCCTCTTGTCATTGTTGTCACTGTGATGAAGTGCTTGCATTTCTTCTGGTTGCATAAACAGAAAACATCCTGGGATTTTATGGGCCTTGGGACGCACCAAGCCGACCTCCAAGAGCTACGGCAGCTCAGCCAGCTTTTGTCTGATAAAACTTGTTTACCGTTAGGAATCCCAGTTAAAGCTGCTGTTATTGTTGTTTATTTTTAAACTGACAACAAATCACACGACTGCTTGTATATTTAAAAGCTTGGTTGTTGTGACAAATCCACAAAAATCATTACCCAACTCTACAAATCCCACCGCCTCTATTGAGCATCTTTTAGCTCCATGTGTTTTGGGTTTTATAGTCTGCAACTTCATTGTTTTGGTTCCCTCTCATCAGCCAAAAATAACTCTTAAAAACTGTAAGGTAGCACCAAACGGAAGACAAAGCTAACAACTGCTTGAAGCAGAGCATGCAGCAACTAAAGCGCAAGATTTTCCCTGAGTGGAGGAGACCAAAAATGGAGCTAAAAATGGTTTTAACAATAAAAAATCTAAGAATATGGCAGAAGACGAGGGACATGCATGTCAGGAAATGTATTGTACATTACTTAAAGTACCTGGTTGCACCACCAGATGTTTATTGAGGAAGAAGCCTGCAGTTTGTTTGCTGTGTTTAATACTGTAACGACCTTCTGTGTTGACGAGCAGAGATCATTGTAGGGGTTTAGCAACAGGCCCAGACTTCGGTCGCCATTGATGACTTACGGACAATTCTCATGTTTTCTCAGCTGGGACTGTGTTGTTATTGCCAGTTGCTGATGTTGTGGTGTCATTTTTGCTTTTAAAGTTATGGTAAAAACATCTCCATCAGCGTTTACATTCATTGATTAATCAAATATTGAATGCTAATGACTCGTGGTTAAGAAAACCAGATAAAATTTCTATTAGCCAGAAATGACTCCAAGTGGAAGACAACATTAACGACTACTTTATAAACTAAGTCAAATATTTCCCTTAGGAGTTAGTGGAGGAGACCAAAAATAGAGCAAAAACTGCACTTAAATTCAACACCAACATGACTCCAAATGAAGGATAATGTCTTTAACTCCTAGAAGTAACTCTTCACTGTAATGCTCTAGGTATCAACTTGAGTTTTGATGATGCTGCCACCACCGTGCAGCCAACTACTGGCAGCTACCATGTGTATATTTTTTGCAGCGCCGGAGCTTTTTATTCTCACCTATAGCAGAATGATAATTAGGTTCTGTCAGACCAATCTACACAGCGTTGTGTTGCTGCTAGAGAATGGTCTGGCTATCTGAGACTCAACCAAAAGGGCTCATAAAAAGTGTAAAAAGTTCGGTTTTCGCATGTTAGAAATTGAAAAATACAGTCAATGTGAGAAATTCTCGCGTTTCAACCGTTATCTCCCATTAACCGGAAAGCACACCCAAAAGGTCAACTCGCAGCTACTTTCCACACCGAGGTGTCATCGACACTCCTTTGACTCCTGTTAACACCTTTGCCCACAATCCTCCCTGGGTGTCATGGAAACAGTCTGTTGCCAGCGTTATGTGACGTGTGGACCGTTGCCCATTTCCCCCTTTCATCATGAATTTTCTGCGCCCTGACGAGAGGCAGGGAGCAACAAATGACACAAGCTTTGGCTGAATCAGATGTCCCTGCCGGCCAAAACACAAGTCGTAAAGGAAGAAAAACAAAAGTAAGAGCTGAGATGTCAAGGTCAGGACGGTCCCACGGCTGCTCTCCATTTGGCAACGGGCATTTTTGATTTAATATTGTTTTTTGCGGCACGCGAACCGACAAAAGAACCCATACACTGTAAAAAAGGATCATTTTAACTGGAGTGTTTTTTAGAATTTGCTGTTGTTTCACAGATTTTGTCTGTTTAGTTACACAACACATAATAACCAGTAAAATCACAGAAGAAGTTATTCATTTATATGCAACCTTTTTAAAAAAAATCAGGCCAATTACACTGTCTTTGCTGTATTTAAATCGGTAAAAAATAATCGAAATGTACAGGTTTTATTTGAAGAAAAACTGTACCTATAAACATGATTTAACCGTTTTACAGATTTTCCCAGTTTTTTTGGATTATAGGTACATTTAGTAAAATCACAGAAAAAAAGTACATAATGACTTTTAAAAAAGAAGCTTAAATTGCACGTTAAAGCAAAAAAATCAGTATTTGTTCTTTTACATTGTATGACCATAAAACTACAGTTTTACTATAATTAATTAGCTAATTTCAATAGATATTTGCTTTTATTTCCACTTTTTCCCTCCAGTTTTTCAACATTACAGAATTCTAGTTTTTAACGTGTTCCTTTCAGCGCCCCTGCTGCATGATTTTAAATTAATTTGACTAGATTTTTTTTTTGTTTCAAGTGTAGAAACCTAAATACATCATTCCTGCATTGACCTTTTATGTTTGACTTTCGCCGTCTTTTAAAACCTTTTAGTATAAACTTCAATCAAGCAGTGACTAGACGAGTGATTAAAGAGTTTCCTTTTTCCTCCGGCTCCTCCTTGTCTTTGTTTTCAAGCGTGATAAGAAAGTGGGCGGCACATGTTCACATTTTCCTCGGCTCCTAAAGCTGGGAGGTCACTGACACGTTGCCTTTCTCATTACCTCAAGTTCCAAGAGCAACTTTCACCCACACGCTGTTGATTCAAGTTGATTTGTGTGTTTGGTTTGGTCTCAAACGCGACGTCTTCAATGTGATTGATTGTCGGATATGTTGCTTAGATCGCAGCAGGGTCACTGCAAAAATAGATTTCTCTCAGGAAGTAAAGTTTTCTCCAGACTTAACACGTTGCTTGAAAGTTTGCCGATCCTGAGCAGAATACCAAGTGGTCGTGCCGATTGTCTTGAGTTAGCAGCCTGAAGAAAAGGCCCCTCTTTCTCCATCTAATCCCTTAGACTGAGGCAAAAGACAGACATTGGGGGGCCTGGATGAGGGAGCAGCCCGAGGTTGAAATCCTGCCCAGTTGATAACAACGTGGCCTCTCACACTCGACTGTACAGACACTCGCGTACTGTATTTCCCAGTGTTGGCGTGGAACACAGGCTTTTACTGTGATGTGATTCAGATTGCAGTTCAGGGGAAGGCAGCTGTGACGCAAAGTGTCTCGATGTCTCTGTCCTTATTTGGTGCTGCTCTTATATGTTTTGTCGTAACTGCATCACACAGCTTTATGGAGAATCTGAATAATGTAGCAAATGATGACATACAGGGCATGAACTGGCAGTGATGCATGAGCAAGAAAGTTCAGTTTAGTTCAAGGATCAGTCGCTCAGCTGAAAAGTCAACAACAAATCTTTTCAGAAGCAATGTCTGAATTAGTCTGTATAACCCACTCACCACATTGTTGAATATTACATGTCAGTTCTACCAAAAATGTAGTCCTTAAGAAAACTGTGTAAAGTGCCAGAAAAGATGAATATTCATGGCAAATATTGGCAACACCAGAGGTATATTTTAAGACAAAAGAGCTACTTAAACATTAAAAAATGCAGCTAATCTGCTTCAGTGGGACTGTGTAGGATTGAACCGACAACTTAACCTTCTGCACTTCCAGCAGCTTGTTGCTCCTCTCACATTTTTGTTCACTGTGGGCCCGTGCAGTATAAAATCCTACACCTCCATGGAAACAGCAAAACCATGACCAGAAGTAGAGAGAATCACAAAATAAGACTTTTTTTTTTTTAGTATGATTCTCCTGTCTCTTCAATGTAAACACAACCTGTAGTTTAGCCCAGTTCAGCAAAACAAAAGTCTGTAAATTTTTGTCACAAGACTTTTGATCTCAGCTGAGTCACTCAAAGCTTCTCGGTTGCACTGAGGAGTGCAGAATTTTTCGCTTTTTACCGAATGTGGTTAAAGCGCCTACTTTATTTATGGCAAATATTTAAATGCTTTTCTGATGCTGTCTAAGAGGTCACTTTTGAACTGTTGCTAGCGCAGGAGGGACTCACGTGCACCATCACGCATGGACGGAAGCTTAGATTACAGCAAACACAGAGAAAGTAGGACTCTGGTCTCTGTTGTTTGATGCTGGATTTGTGTTTAAAATCTTTCATGTTGCACCTTTAATCAAACACCAAAATGGATCATACTCACTTTTTGATTAAAATGCTGAGAGTAAAAAAATACAAATATAATTTTTTTGTGATGCACGATATTAAAATTTCTGGCCGATGCCGATATCCAATGTTAAGATTTCTGATATCACCGATAACCAATTGTACAGATGTTGATATTCTTTTTGCTCACACTGGAAAAATGAGTAACTAGGCACTGTGAAAACTATTCAAACGAAGACAAATTAGACCACATAGTCTTCTTTATTATGTATTATTTAAACGTATTTTAACATATTTAACATTCAAGTCCTGGACCATTTAAGTAAAAACATCTGTGGCGCTAATGTTAGACAATCATCGGCTAAATTTGTTCATCGGACTGATACCGATACATGGGGAAAAAACACTGATACGGTACCAATCATGCATCCCTACTGTTTTTAAAACGATGGCAGATTAATCCGATTGAGAAGATGAATGAGAACATTTGTTTTCAGTGCCTTCAGTTCAGTTTTGCACAACGTCACAGGCAAAGTGCCACAAAACTGAGGCTCTAAAACCAAAACTATCCGGAACATTGTTGCTTTCTGCGACGGTTTGTAAACACTGAATTTGCCTGAGCATTTACTTTGCCTCAAGAAAACAATCCACACTTCCTTGCTGACTTAGTGGCAAAGCTGGAAATCCTCTAAAGTGCTGCAGCAGTCTGAAAGTAAGACCCTGTGTTGACAAAGTCTGTGAGATGTTGAACTACAGAGAAACCCACTGTGGACACACTACAAAGTTGTGATGTCTGCGGCGGGAGTCGAACCACGAACCGGCCACAAATAGGCCCCCGTGGTTCCCTTCTGAATCAGAGGGCATAATTCAGCTCCTGCCTGCTCCGATCCCGGCTGGGAAGAAGGGTCAAGGCCTGAGGTTCTTCCAGGAAAGTGCCGCTGGTCTATTTGTGGCTGTGCTTCCATGATTTTTTTGGCGTGGCCTGGTGGAGATGCATGAACTCGAAGGTACGGCGTCACAGCGAACTGATGGCAGATAAGATTTTTGCTCATGAAAGCAAGAGGCACCTTTCAATCTGCGGCGCTGCAGGAAGCAACGGGCAGGAACCGCATCCGGTCTGGCACACAAACATGGCTGAAGTGGCAGCTCCTGAGAGATTAGAGGGAGGAAAAGGGAACAAATTCCCAACATGACGGAGGTGACACCTGCTGGTCACTACACTGCAAAAAGTCACTGCCTTTACCATCAAGCTTATTCTAACAGCCAGAAGCATTCATCAGCCTCTGCATGGTCGATTTTCCAGCATCTCGCACAGCTAACTCGTCACTCTCGCTCTAATTGCCTCTATTTGTCGATTCCCTTCAGTGCTATTGACTTTCCAAGTGAGCCACCTCGAAATAACTCACATTGCTGCCACATGTACACCGAGGTGTGGCAGGCACTTAATTATGGCTCTGGCATTCCTGCAATGTTTCATTATTTTGCACATGTGGTCTCTTTGGATGTGAGTGGGCGTTTCGATGTATGTATAAGACGTGTCGGTGCTTGCTGTGTTTACTTTTGCATTCCCGTGTGGGATTTATATCAAGTAAATACGACGTCTGGGCATAGAGAAACTCTTTACTTGGTGCCCCTGCAGAGACTCTTTACACACTAACTTCTAACTCATATCTTGAGTAAACGTGGGTGATTTGCGCTGTCACTTGTAGCAGCAGTGAAAGTTTGCTCTTAGTGCAGTCAAAGTGTGCTGATGCCATCCAACTGATTATCTCAGCTCGTGCAAAAGTGAAATGATTCAACAGGTATTTGATGGATCTTCATGACACCACACTTTGTCCTATTGTGACTTTTCCTGGAGCTCCATCGTCACATTTGACTATTTCATTCATACTAGCATGCTAAACAAAGATGTTAAAAATGGTAAACAAACCCGCAAATATCAGCTTGTAAGCATTGTCATGTTGACTTTTGCATTTACTGTAACTTTCAGACTACTGAGCGAACCTGAATATAAACTCCATCCGTCCATCCATCCATCCATCCGTAGGTGTCCACGTTGTAATATGAGATATTTACACAAAGATTTTTTAAAACTTTTAATTAAATATGTACCGCTAACATACACAAATACGTAAATGCTTTTTTCCAAACAGCGCCTGTAACACGGCTGGTTAGGAAAATAAAAATACAGCAGCCTACCAGGAAAAGTCATTGATCGATATCTTCATCTTCCTCCTGCGCTCTAAAACCACTTAAGTTGTCTTCTGCAGTGTCAGAATTGTCAGATTTACTTCGTCACACACTTCCTCAGTCTCTCTTTTGTTGTCGCACTCGATGTCGCATTTGTGTTCAAAGCGTGTGGAAAAAAAGTAGCGGCTTATAGTCCGGAAACTATGGTAGCATTCAAAGGTTGGTTAAAATGTAGTTTTGGATGAACGGTAACAGTCTTTGAAGGTGCAATTTGCAAGATTTTGAACACAAGAATCGCTTTAATTTAGCAGCAAACAACTATTCACTATGTGACGATATAGTTGGGTCATAGTGTCCTGAGCAGACAAGTCATACGTCCTCTGTTCAAACACGAATGCTCGTATGCTGCTCCGTCTCTATACATGGGTCTGCTCCGGGCAGATTATAAAACTCATCATGGACTAAATACAAATTAAACACAGATCTCTGTTGGTAAAGTTTTCCGTTTCGGACTAGTCGCCATTGGTAGGAAGTCGTCAGGAGACGAGCAGACTGAAGGAAGGACAGTGTGATTAATCCAACATGAGAAAGGAAACGTTGTGGAAAGTTTCTAGTGGTGTTGGGACAAAGGTGGCAGGCTGACCAACTAACTGTCTCCCCCTTCCTTCCTTTTTTTTTCTCCTGTCCAGACTGATTTGGAGTCCCGGCGTCGCCTGCTTTGATGAAGGTCCAGCGGAGCCCTGGACCTGACCTAGCTGCTCAGCACCGTGGCCTCCAGCTCAGAGGAAGGGCAGCAGAGCCGAGCCAACGCTGCCGCTTCTGCTTCCACGAGCTGAGCAAAAAAAAAAACCAACAAAGCAAACATCACTAAAACCACTTTATTTAATGCTAGATGTTACACTAACTTTAGAAGAGCTGCAGTGATTGTGGAGGAAATCCTTCAGAGAAGAATAGTGGAGTTAGATTTGTATGTCTTGTTGCACGGTGGAGGTCCTATTGTTGGGGTAAAACAATACTTTCTGCCCTGTCAAGGTTTTACTCGTGTGTGTGTGTAATCGTGAGCGTGCAATTCACTGATCAGAACACTGTGATAAGTTGTATATATTTTTTTAAATTCTAGGTTGATCTAGGCTTCAGTAGAGGTCATTTAAAGGCCCCGTATAGTATCAAGACATTCCCTTCTGCTCTTCCTCCAAACCTGAATACCCCTCCAGCTCGAGAGGCCAGTATGAGTTTTACTAAACTGCTACAAGCCAGCTGAGGCACCAACAGCTCCAATAACTCCAATTTTTAAAATCCTGCCCTCTCACTGCTGCTGCTTCCAGATGAGTCATTCAGAATGTGCCTCACAGCTTCTGCTAAAATGTTCTGCTGCTGGCTGTAGGAGTGAACACAAGAGTCTTCATGCACTCCCAGCATCGAGGGAACGCAGTGGATTGCTTTTACTGTTGACGGCAAGGTCACTGCAACGATCGGAAAATGTTTAGTGTGGCTGACATGGCCGTTAGTTCTGTCGAAACTGTAAACTGCTGTGCTGCAAAATTTGGGATATTTCAGTGTCAGATGTTTGCTTAGAGAGACGGTTAGGAGCGATGGAAAGTTGTGCACTTGTCGGTGTAGTAGTTGTGTTCTGCACTGTCAATCGCAGATGTAGGGAAGGTTTCTTCCTGAAGGGGGCGTTAACAGCAGCAGCTCATCTTTTCAGGACTTGAGCTTAAAATTCATTCTGTAATTTGCAGAAAAGGGGCACAATATGGAACCTTTAAATAAAAAAACGTAATCATTCATCAGCAGGGCATTGATTAGCTACCATTCAAATACATGCCTTTTTTATATTTTTGCAAATTTGCTTCCTTCTACAGACTTTCATGACAAAACTAGCAACAAATAAAAGCAGATTGATTGATTTAAAGTTAAAAAACCAAACATCTCGTCCTCATCAGGTCATTGTGTGGCTGCAGTTGGATCAGATTTAACTTGTAGCATCATCTGGTGACATAATCTTAAAAGTTGAGAACCACTTTTCTAACTGTGGTTTAACGTGTCTGATTGAGGAAATACGCTTTCAGGGCCTTCAGAAGTGGCTCAGAATGTCGTCCCACGTCAGCTATTCTTTGCCGCCTGATTGCTGTGGGACATGTCCACCACGAGGCTGTCACCTGAAAAACCCTCCACTTGCGGTTGTCCAATGGAGAAGACGCATGATTAAAAGAGCACTCGTTTTAAACTTGCGAGTTACGGGAACCTAAGCAGGGGCACTGAGGCTAACGTCCGTGAACCAGCCCTGTATGAGTCACCCTGAAGAAAAAAAAAAAAAAGGGTTGCGTGGGAAAGAATGAAAGGTTTGTTATTTATAGCTGCTGCACGCGGGGCGGAGAAGGGTGGTCGAGCGCTAACCTTCACGTGTTCGCGCTGCCCCGACGAGTCCTGCAGCTGTGAATCACTGTTTGCATGTATGCGACAAAGTCAAGAGGTGCTTCTTTCTGTTTGTGTGATTTTAAAGAAGCGTTGTGTGCTTGCATTGCTGTACAGTATTCTTCAGACTCACAGAGCTGAACTGTAGGGAGCCCCAGTGTTACCTTTTTATTTGGGAAAGCATTAATATAGGCCCAAACGGGCTGTGTACAGTATTATTGTTTTTTAAAAAAATCATATATTCTAATAACGATTAACCTCAACATCTTGTTTTACAGTGAAGTCAGTTATCTGTATATACAAAGAGAAGGTTTAATTGTTAATAAATGCAGTTGCTGAGGTTGAGAAACTACTCTACTGTTTCATTTTTCCTTCATTCTTCTGTGTCAGCATTGTTTGTGAGCTGCATTTACTGTTTTTAGCATCTGCAAAACAAATAGTTGGTGCAGAGGAGATAAATCAGACGTTTATCTGTTGTTGATTGTGCATCTCAATATATTTTTCCTACAAATTCGCCACCAAACTCTCCAAACCAGCTTTCGACACAGTGGCCCGTTGGTGTTTGTAGACTGTGGGTGGTACGGTTGGTTCACCAACACGTTACACAATAGGAAACTCCTTCCCTCCACAGCCCACTGCAGTGACTTTACTTTTTGTCTCCTGGGCTTTAAGAGTGGATAACTTGTCTATTTTTGAACAATGATCTATATGACTAACCAACACAAATATTTAAAGCTTCAAATGAATGCACGTCCAGGCCCACAAGTGTTGTTTCAGGTATTATTTAAGTGAGTCAGCTGTGAGTCAGAATGAGGCAAACGTGACAGGATGAAGTCTACCTTAAAGCCATAATCACCAGGGTTGGGTTCTTTTTGATGTGACTGAATAAATGCTTATAGCACCCAAAAAGTCATTATTTACTGGCCATGTAACCTCAAAATGTCATTAAATAAGCTCTTAACTTAATCAGAAATGTAATATGAAAAGAAAGAAGTGTGGTAGATGGTTTTGTTGGGCTCAGATGGACTACCAAAGTGAATGGATAGTCCTGATAGTGAAGCACGGAGTAGAGAATATATGGAGCTGCATGAGTGGAAAAGGTGTGGGGGAGATTTTTCTTTTTTTTTTTTAAATATATAGATTTCACCATAAATGCCTGTGGATATACAAATTCTGGCTGAACAGATTTGGCAGAAGATGTTTCGTCCAACTTGACAACCATCCAAAGCACAAAATCACACTAGAGTTTCTGAAGAGCTGACTTTTAAATTCCTACTGTGTGGCCTTTATATTTAATATAGTAAATCTAAACAGTTCTTACCTTTACATCACAGCAAATACCCTGCTGTCCAACCTACAAGTAATCACTGTATTGTGATACAAATTTGAGCTATCTGGCAGTTAACCGGTTTTGCACAGACGTGGACTTGCTCCTGTTGTGTACAGTACATTTGAGGGTTAAAACAATAAAACTGAAATGTGAATATCATTGCATTGTTATTAAATAATTACATGATTGGCTACTAGGGCAGGATGATGTGGCCAAAAATATTAATCATGATATAAATTAGGGATGGTAGCGCGAGGCAGATCAGTATTCGGATCTCAACATTGCTATGTGGACACCAATGTTCTGATGTTCAGGTCCAGGCCTACAGTGTCGGTCGATGCACTGCGTTTGCCCTGCTGCGCCACGCTTCTCGCTCCATGTGCATTAGACCGGATGACAACAAGGGCATTGCGCATTTCACTCAAATTATTTCAATTTCATATCATCCTCTAATAGTGTAGAAATACTTTATTAATCCCCAAGGGGACATTTTGTTGTTGCAGTATAAAGATAGAGTTACCACCACCATAAATACACAAACAATAAAACATAAGTAAAATATACAGTAAGTGTTATGCTGTCATTATACTGGTATTACCGTGCACGGTATGATTTGGCCCTCGGTGCTGCAACACTTCACCTCAATGACAGAACAGGATTCTTACGAGGAGCTTTACTAAGTTGTTTGAAATCAAAGTCACTATTTTTGACGTCTATATGCTTTTGAAAAACAATAGACTGATTCTTTTATCTCCTTTTTTTCCCCCCCGATGTCTTTTTTTCGTGTCTCGGTCGTACAAGTCCTATTCAGGTAAGGCAGCTTTACTTGAAGTCGTTTCATCCAAGAAGCTTCTTCACGTCTGACTAATGGGCAACTCCAGATTGGGATTTTTGCCCCAAGTCACATTGGTCACGGCCTTCAGTAAACCAAAACTCACACGTCTTAAGGTGTGAATTGTTGTGAAACTGCCTGGTGAAGGATGACTCAAGACGTTGACGATTGTGAAACTTTCTGGGGAGAGATCTAAAGACGGCAAGTACCTGATAAGTGGTGGACCTCCTGGTTTTGGGATGGATGTTTACCATAAATGTCCTGAGTTTTCCCCAACAGTTTGTTTTCCTTACAGTTTTCACAACCTCACAAAGGCAGGAAAGGGTGGGCAGTTATTTTACGACTTGCCAGTCTCATTTTGATTATTATCAGTGACCTGAGAGCTATTAAAGCAAATAATGACTACTAATGAAAACAATAGCAGCTTATCTGGAGGAAGCGGTGTGGGGTTTATCGTGGACTTGGCAGTAGAAGTACTTATAAGGTTTATGGAGCCACACTGCTCGGAAATAATAGTTCCACTCAGCTTCCTTGGTGAGTATAGTTTTATTTATCCATCCACAGCTTGTGCCACCACGATAATAAGATCATCTGACCTGTCAAGAGCAGAATACTG
Organism: Stegastes partitus; assembly: GCF_000690725.1. Taxonomy (NCBI): domain Eukaryota; kingdom Metazoa; phylum Chordata; class Actinopteri; family Pomacentridae; genus Stegastes; species Stegastes partitus. Next base: position 331,564 of record NW_007578226.1, read on the forward strand.
AGCTTCACTTTGACACCACTAGATGTCAACCTCGCGCAACTTGCTGAAAAGTGAAAGTTCTCAGGTAAATCTCTTTGCACAATTTCCTCACCTCCACTGTATTAAAAATAACAGTTATTGAGTTTACAGTGTAGCCACAAGTTTTGCAATTACCCCCCCCCCCCAAAGTGGCGATTTCAGACAACCCAGTCTACCTGCATGCGTCACATTGTGGTTGGTCAGCGATGCAGCATGTCGAGCAGCGAGCGTGTGTGTGAGGGAGACGGTGTGTCTGTGCCGCTTTGTGCGATTTACGTCAGCTTTTAGCACCTTCAAACCACAGAAACTGCACATCCCACAGGCCACGCTGCCCCACGTGCACCGTGCTGCCCTCCCGTCACCTCCTCACCCTTTTCACAAATCAGTTCTCTGTTCTGCTTTTGGCCATTTAACCAGCACTCTTTGCAGAGTGGCTGCAGCTGCAAACTACTTTCCTTTGACACGTTCTGATGTTTCTATGATAAGAAAGCGTTATCAGATTTTGTGGTCACAACCGCTAAATCATAAGCTCACAGTCGAGACCAAGGTGCTGCTTGTTGAGTATAAATGTCCCTGCTGGCTGGATTTAGAAGATGCTGCTTGGTTGGATTTCATTGTGGGCGTCGCATCATACAAGTGTTTTAGTATACAGCATTTTTTTTAAAGTTGTCGGTGTTTCTTACTTTACACACTTAGTCGCAGACATTGAAATATCATGGCAGGAGTTTTGTGGAAACTTTGGTTCACTTTTTTTTCTTTTTTTTTATTGCACAGGTTTCGGTCTGAACAGTGTCACTTCCTGAATTTAAGGTGTGAAAACTGTGATCTTGAACGGAGCGCTGTTTCCCCCCCAAACATGTGCCTTAACACCTGTCCCTCCTCTGCATGTGCCTACACGAGTCATCCAGATCAGAAAATTGATCATTCGTAAGGTTTTAGGGTTTTTCTAAGCTGCTTTAAAGCTAATAAATTCTTAACTGTGAAACTACAACCCTTAGTTGATGATCACCACGTAACACTCTCTGGAGAACTGATATTATTCCATTTTGCAGTAACAGAAGTGTGGAAACAACATGCGGCACAATGAGTAACGCACTCTCAGAAACAGATTGTGGCCCATTTCTGTACTCCAAGGTACAATTTACACTAAAGCCCAACTTATTTAGATAAATATGTGCTTCCCACATCAGGCCTAAAGGAGACATACGTGTTCCTGAGCAGTAAAATGTACGTATATGTGCTGTTTCTTTTGAATGCTGAGGTTAAACCCATTTGGGGTTTGGTCAGATATCTCACAATAAGAAAAAAAATGCTAAAATATGATTATTTTTTCACAATTTGCTATTTTTTTTTGAAGGTTTCATTTTTTATGAAAAAAAAGGTATCATTATACTTTTTTAAAAATTATTATTATTTTTAATGTGCTGTAGGTTGGTTGGCCCACACCTTGGCTCATGCTAAAAACATCTACCTCAGCATTAGTGAACCTTTAATTTTGTGTGGATGTTCATTGTCCCCAGAGGATGACTCTCAGTTGCTTTCTAGTCCTTTTACTTTTCATCTAATGCCCAATCCTGATCCTGTAGAGCCCCTATCCTGCATGTTTTAGATTTTTCCCTCTTCCAACACACCTGATTCACATGATCAGGGTCGTTATCAGGCTTCTGCAGAGCTTGATGATGAGCTGATCATTTGAATCTGGTGTGTTGGAAGAGGGAAACATCTACAACATGCTGGATAGGGCCTCTCGAGGACCAGGATTGGGCACCCCTGATCTAATGGCATCATCCGGCCATATATTCCAGTCTATCCCATCAGCCTTAGCTGCAATTTGTGCTTAGTTCTCGCCAGCAAATGTTGGCATGCTAATATGCTAAATAAAGCTGCATAATCATTCAGGCTCGCTCAAACCACCACTGTGCTTAAGCATAGCCTCACAGCGCCACTTGCGCTTTTGTAAAATCTTAATCTTATAAGATTTTTTTAAAATGAAGCAGCCGTTACATCGCTTCTGTGTTTCAGCCAGCTGATGAGTACAATATGATCTCATGTCTTCCACTGTAACAGCGATTGTTTAACTCTTTCATGTGACTTTCATGTGGTTTAATTCTGCTTCCTGTTCGTCAGTAGACAGTCTTTCTGCTCTTAAATGCACATCGGAAGAAGAAAATCCTTTTTAATCCGCACTCACAGTGCATATACAGAGATGATGCAAACACAGATACAGCAGTATATAGTCTATCACATTTTACAGTGATAGTTGCACCGGATGCTTGTGAGCAGTGACAGTTGTTACCTGTAGGAAACGAAGCTATTCACTTGTGCCACATGGTGCACGTACACACAGGAGAATAACAACAGTGGTTTCTAAAGTGAGAAATTTCACTTCTGTGCTGCAACGGTTCAATTACAGGAATTCAAAACTTCAAAGTCGAGTCAACACAAGCACACTCAAAGCAGCAGTAAACAATGGCAATAAAGAATTGGAATTGTGAAGTTGATTTGATTATTTTAAAGTCAACGGAACCCAATCAATCATTTATGTGCATATTACACCAAAACACAAGGCCCAGCAAAGTCTAGCTGATCATTTAACACATACAACAGTTAACATATCATTAAGAAAATCACAAATCAGAGCCCTAATATCCTAACTTGGGCACAGCAGTTTGATTTCGTCGCACAGACACAAGGCCTATTGATCGTTGTTGTAGATGTGATGCTGACACTCGAGACTGACGTCTGGTGTGCTCTGGGATTTTCCTGTTCCGTGGAAAACAAGGTGAGATCAGTCAACAGGCACTCACTCACATATTCACTGTTCCTGTTTCTGACATTTTAATCTGTGTTTTGTTTTGTTTTTTACAGTTTTGCCTGCCAGGTGAATTCTATCCTTTCGGCAGGAGGTCTGCAGGACGACCTACCCAAAGCAGTGAACCACTTACTCTATGTAAACATCAAAAAGTCTCACCTTTACACACTGGCTTTGGTGTGATATAGATTAATAACGCTATGATGACAACTGCCATGATCCCAACGGTGCTGTACACAGATGTCCGGAAAGTGTCCAAAGCTGCTTTGATGTCTTTAAGAAAAAAAGGAAATTTAATTCAGCAGCAAAGAAGTACTGGTATATGCAAAGTTAATCAATGTGGAAACCTCTTGGGGACACATACAAAGCATGTAAAACAGTGATGGCCCAATGAGAGCCAACTAAAGGACCAGTGTGTTGGATTTAGTGGCGTCTAACACTGAGGTAGCAGATTGCAAACAACTGAACATCCCTTCCAAGTGAGGATTAGGTTGATGGTAAGGTAAGGGGAAGTGTCATGTAGCCTGCAAGACTACCACCTGATGTAGGTTCTTCTCAGGTAGATGGTTTATGGAACACAAGGTCCGCCATCTGTACTGTTTTATGGAAAAACATGGACCTCCTTCTCACAGTTTTCTAAAGGTGTCTGTCCACATCCATCCATTTGATTTCTTCCTCTTATTCAAGGTCAGGTTGTGGTGGCAACAAGCTAAGACAAGCACTCCAGACGTCATTAACCAACTCTTCCTTGGGGATTCCAAGGCTTTCTCAGGCCAGATGAGATATGTAATCCCTCCATCAAGGTCTTTGTCTTCCCTCAGGGATCTATTCCCATTTTGACATGCCCATAAAACCTCCAAAGGAAAATGCCCAGAAGACATCCTAATCAGATGCCTGAACCACTTCAGTTGACCCATTTTGATACAAAGAAATACCAATTCTACTCCAGTTTCCCTTTGGTTGTCCGAGCTCCTCGCCCTATCTCTACGATTGAGCCCAATGGAGGAAACTCATTGCTGCTTTGCCTCCCAGCTAAGCTTCCTTCACCACAACACTCTATTACAACGCCTACATTACTGCTGACGCTGCACCAGTATGTGTTCACATCCTCGGCACAAAGTCAAACATGGGTCCAGTTGGTTTTGGGCTTCATCACGGTTGTCTGTTGTATCCGATTCTGTTCTTAATAATAATGGTCAGGATCTTAAGGTGCAGGAGGGTATCTGGTTTATGACGTGTCTTTGCTTAGTGTGGATGACATTGTTCTGTTGGCCGTGGTTCCCTGCCAGAAACCGGTGGATTGTTCCCTCTGAGTTGGGGGATGAGTTGCTGCCCCAAGCGACAAAACTGATGTATTTTGAGATCTTATTCACAAGTGACAGGACGTACCAATCAACACCCTCCCTGTTGAGATATCTCTCAATTCCACACACTGGTCCTTTGATTTTGCATACCTGAATCCAGAGTCGTCTGTGCCACTGTGGTGAGTTCGACATCACCTGAAAAACATGGAGATTGTTTCATTGTCACAAAACCTGTCACACATCCTCAGTCTGATTATTTTGAAAGTAATGAAGACTTCTGAATGAATAGTTTGGTTGCACTAATGGATAAGTTTTGGCATTAGGCCTGATGATCTCGTGGTGTTTATACTTGCATATAACTGTTTGAACAGATGGATGTGGAACCTTCAGGCATCTGGAAATTGTACCCAAAGATGAACCAGACATCTTGGCTGATATCTTTAGATTTCTCCATGTTGTCACAAAACGAAGCAGTGTGTGCCTCCATTTAAGTTAAATGTTGTCAATTAACCTATCAAAAGCTTCCAAAGCCATGACATCATCATCAGGGCTTTCCCAATTAGTTTGAAGGCATAGTTACCTTAGTGTATGTAAACATCTGACTTTGAAGAAAGTAATAAAAAATTATCTTCTGACGTTTAGCAAATAGAAATTATCTTGGTAATCCTAACTGACCTAAAAGAGGAAAGCTTTTGTCTGATTTGGTGTAACACTGGTAGTCACATCATAACCTGTAAAACAATACAGCTGTCAGGAGTCTTAACAATGCAAAGAGTGAAAATAAGTAGAATTTCATCTTGTTTTATGATTCAGAATGTAGCGCTGCTTCAGTTTATTTATCACTCAATAGCTGTTAGTAATATCAGCTCTATAATGTGAACACAGGTTATATCGGTCAGTATTGAATTACTTAAAAAATCACACTCACCATCGACGACAACACTGATGCTGTGACTCACACTGTCTCCATCGCTACACCGATAAAGACCTGAGTCGCTTCTGAGAATGTTCTGGAAGATCAAAAACGACATCCCTTCCTGCTTCGTTGACAGTTCCCACATTGTTTTAATGTGACCTCTACTGCTGACATTAACAGGGACCTGAACAGCATTCACAACTTTAAACCAGGAGACTGTTGGTGCTGAGCTGCTGCAGAAAACAACTTTGCAGTGAATCCTGAGTTCTTGTCCAACTAAGGCCTTGAAAACTGTGTTGCGGCGAACTTTGAATTCTGTGTAGCATTCCTCAACTTCTTCGTCTTGACCTGCACAAGAAAAATGGCAGCAAACACACAGAGAACTTTAATTTCTGTGCATTTATAATCTTAACCTGCAAAAAGAAGAT
>NW_007578226.1:337848-340009 GCF_000690725.1 Stegastes partitus
AAAGTGGTCTTTGGGGGATGTATACGTGTCATACCACCAAAGAAGGCCATTCGAGAGACACAGTCACGTTTTTGTTTTTTTTACACCTCAGTACATGTGGACCATTGTTGCTTCAGTGGGAGGTAAAGAAAACAGTATGACAGCAAGTCAGCAGTGATGGCGTCATATATTCTTATTTAAAGACAAACATACATTGTGTCATTCAATTGCACAAAATGATTAATATCACATTCTCGATTTCTCAACACAATCACAATCAGTAATTACAAAAGCTCAGTGATCTTTGATGGAGGCAGGAAATGAGTCAATAGTTGATTAAATAAAGGATGAAACCATTGCAGTCACCAGATGTGATGATGCTAGAGAGTAAATTCAAGTCACGGATGTGCAACATCAGTTGTAACCTACAGTGAGGGCATAAAGCAAAACATTCAACATCGCAAATCAGAAAAAAAAAATCATAGAAATGCATTTATAACAGTGTGAGGACTGAGTAGCTCGATTTCAGTTCCTTTCCTGTCTATTACAGTTTGAGAAGGCAAACCAGGAAATCTTACAAACTAATTTTCTAGCTGCTGCTCACGACACGCGAATAACAATTGTAGCCTCTTTACTTTGCTTTGTTCAAATTTAACATGAAAAGCCACTGATTTCCGAATGCTAGAAGCCCTAAACAGCTGTGCTACACGTACGGAAGTGTTTTTTTTTTTTTACTTATTGTGCCGGATTAGACTTCTTCTCTGGGCTGCTGTGGATGCATCGTGGGAGTTTGAGTTTGCCATTCGTCTTGTTCTATCTGTTGAATAACTCAAACATTTATCACTGGATGGATGTTATGAAAGGCTGCTTAGCATTGAGGAAAGTTGAAAGTTTGTCCTGGCTCGGAACAGGCCTTTGAGGGATGACAATTAACACGATCGGTCCGCGTACTAGAAACTGAATGACCCTTTTTGACAGGAATCTACGCATTCCCCTGTTGTTTCAGGCCATCTAGTGAACCAACATGTTGACTAAATGAAACCCCAGTTACCAAAACTGCTTTAAAAAAGGAATTGCTATTTTTATTCCCAGTTTTTATCATTTTGGTGATTTTGCTTTAGGGCTGGGTGAAACTTCATTTTGAGGAGCACCAAAAACCAAAAATATGTGTTTGTTCGTCCGTACTGTTTGCAGTGTTGTTGAGGCAGGTTGTATTTTGTTGTTGATTCTTTTGGCATGTGCCATTTTGTCTGAAGTGAAAAGCAAACTGCACCGACGCATCGCCGGTTGGCATTGCAGTGTACCAGAAGTGCATGTATTCCTACTAATCTGCCAAAATCCAACGTCTAATCACCTCTACATGTGTGCTCATGTACCATTTTACATTCCAGGAACAATCTCTGAGGTCTCAGGTGGACTCGGTTGGAGGGTCTGTCACGATATACAAGCAGTTTATGTAGAAGAAATGATGACTCCTCTCAGTGAGAGGATCATTGCATCTCCTCATAACTGTCCTCCTGAGCTCCTCCTGATGCGGGGATAAACCAGTCTTACATTCTTCTAGTGTGATTCAGTCCAGCCGGTCTTTATGCCACACGGATAGCTGCGTACTCCGAGCCTTCCTCCACCAGCCTCCGTGGCCGAGCATCAGCCCTGGCCGGCCGCTGGTGGTTGAGGGCGGCATATACAACAGAGCTGCTCTCCTCCTCCGCTGTGTTCCTCTGTCCCGTTCTGTCCACTGTCTTCTGGCCACACACCTGCTCATTGTCTCTCGCTAATGTCGACTCGTTGGGCGCCTTTCTCTTGGTAGACCTCCGAGACGGCGGCACAGCGGGGCTTTCTCTCGGCGAGGACCGGAGGGGTTGTTCGCCCATGGGGATCGCTATGTACTGCAAGAATACAAAAGGGTATTTAAATTAAAATAACTGAAGGAATAAAAACGGTAGGAGGCAGATATAAGCTTGCGATCTTACTTGATTTTCAGGTTGTGTCTTCTTCTTTGATTTCCCTGCAAGATAAACATTTTGAGGACATTAGTGACTGTAACTCTGTTGTGCCATGTCTAATTTCAGACAAGAGAAATCTGAACACATTTACCTTTACACCCTCGCATCGATATGACAGATATAATTATCACGATGATGACGAACGTGACAATCCCAGCAGCCAGGTACACATAGAT
>NW_007578226.1:341937-344301 GCF_000690725.1 Stegastes partitus
CCTCATCTGAGCCGAATAACTTCATCTGACCCCCTAGTCATCAAGCTTCCTTACATATTATTTAGCAAAGTTTCATCTTGCAGTTTTGTGCCTTAAGAGCAAGCAGGGGTTTTCTTTTTTGGATGCTGCCCAGAGGCATTTTGAAGTGTCACAGAAGCTCCCATTTTCCATGATAACACCTGTTGCAGCTGTATTTCGACAGAATCTCGTAGCTTAATCATGAGTTCCTTGAAGACGTTCCACCTCTCATCTAAGAGACTTCATCAGTTCTGACCGACTAGCTGGGAGTTCCAGATACTTAAATCCTTAAGGATCCATGAACACCTGAGTTTCGGTTTCAATTGGGGGGTTTGTTTCTCCTCCCCCCGACAAACCCCCCAATTGAAACCGAAACTTCAAGAAACTCAATTGGTCCTGTTGTTACGATTAATCTACGAGAATAACCATGACCTGGAGGACTGAGAATCTTCACAGACCTCAAGGATATCGGTATCTGGAACTCCCAACTAGTCAGTCAGAACTGATGAAGTCTCTTGGATGAGAGGTGGAACGTCCTCAAGGAACTCAAGCAAGTCCAGTTGCTAGGATAAAACTGTGAGAATAACCATGACCTGGATGGCTGAGAATCTTCACAGACATATTTTGACAGATATTTAGTTCATCGCCAATCTCTCTTTATCCTTTTCCGTCTTTGTGAAGATCAGATTTGTCATTTCTTTCCATAATTGTTTTCTATGTTGAGCCATGATGCAGACAGAACATAGAAGCTCATTTTATAACCATGTTTGGCAGTTAGCCTGATCGAAAATCACAGGTGTGCTTAGTTTTGTTTCAAGGATTGTGTGTCAGTGATCACAGGTGTATTCACTTCCATGGTTTCTGCTCTGGGCTCTGCACTTATGTGGTCTTTTCAAATAATTCATTTTTTGTTGTTCGTAAGAGGCAATACTCTCCCTGTCAACTTAGAATGAATGCAGTTATTTGAGATGTGGTGCAGTTTTGAGTCATTTGAGCCATATTAGACTAGGGATGTACTCACTTCTCTTGTGTACTGCANAAGAGAAATCTGAACACATTTACCTTTACACCCTCGCATCGATATGACAGATATAATTATCACGATGATGACGAACGTGACAATCCCAGCAGCCAGGTACACATAGATCAGTAAGCCTTCTGATGAGTCATCATTAGAATTTGAGCTGTTAGCTAGAAGAAGACAAGATTTGACTCAGTATGAATATAAAACACAAGAACAGAACAAATGTACAGAGTTAAGATAAAAGGTGAGGCAAGAAAGAAATAGGTGGAATAGCAGCATGACTACAAACATACATAAACTGATCGTACTTGTGCCATGCGTTGGTGTAACACTGGTAGTCTCATTATTACCTGTAAAACAACAATGATTCAGAATGTAGCGCTGCCTTAGTTTATTTATCACTCAATAGCCGTTAGAAATATCAGCTCTATAATGTGAACACAGGTTAAATAGGTCAGTATTGAACTACTTAAAAAATCACACTCACCATCGACGACAACATTGATGCCGTGACTCACATCACGTCCATCCCTACACTGATAAACACCTGAGTCGCTTCTGAGAATGTTCTGGAAGATCAAAAACGACATCCCTTCCTGCTTCGTTGACAGTTCCCACATTGTTTTAATGTGACCTCTACTGCTGACATTAACAGGGACCCGAACACCATTCACAAATTTAAACCAGGAGACTGTTGGTGCTGAACTGCTGCAGAAAAAAACTGTGCAGGTAATCCTGAGTTCTTGTCCAACTAAGGCCTTGAAAACTGTGTTGCGGCGAACATTAATTCCTGCGACGCATTCCTCAGCTTCAGAGTCTTTACCTGCACAAGACAAATGACACAAAACACATGAAGATGGCAAATGAGAAGTTACTTAATTCTTGTTTGGTATCAAAAACAATTGAATTTTCTTCCAGTTAATGACAGTAGCATTTTCAGTAAAAATGGTGGACGTAAGTTTAACAACTTAAAGGATGCCAAACTTGTACAAGAGCGCACACTGTAAGCTTTCTAACGTCTTAGCAAGACTGCAAAAGCAGAATACAGCATTCAACAGAAGTTAGTGAATAAGTCACAATGTTGTCTTTTTTCTTCTGTAGAAACTCTTGTGTAATTTTGTGCTTTGGTTTATCTTCTGCAGACTGGGAGTCATCTTGTCAGCCAATATTTTGGTTTATCCTCAGACACTCATCTATAAATGTCATCCCCCAGCACCTTTTTCACTCATGCAGCCCCACATCATAATACCTCCACCTCCGTGCTTCACTGTCAGGACCATGCATTCCCTATGGTGGTCCTGAACAGGTTCATAGCAAACATG